>NC_134532.1:93013101-93313101 GCF_050624435.1 Tenrec ecaudatus | reverse complement strand
AATTAATGCTAGTTATAATAATAGCTGAAAAAATAAGCAGTATTGGACCATATTTGTTGCTCTAATCCATGGGAAGTATTTAGCACTCTAGATAGACACTAGCCTTTGAGTGGACAACCTTATATATGTCATGACAACCTATGTACAACTGAATAAAGCATTGTCTTGTCCTGTGTCCTGCCCCAAGCCTTGGGATTTTCCATCGCCTCATATGCATGTGAAAGTTGAACCTTGAATAAGGTAGACCAAGGCATAATTGATGCAGTTAATTATGGTCCTGGTGAAAAATGTTAAAATTACCATGGACTGCCAAAAGGACAAACAAAATTGTTTTGGAAAAAGTACAGCCAGAACGCTCTTTAGAAGCAGTGTTTTGTCCCCGTGTATATGGGGTCGTTACGAGTCAGAATGAACTCAATGACACCTAGCAACAAGTTAACACTTTGGTGCATCAGTCAAATACAGCACAGTGCCCTCTCATGCTATAAATCCTCAAACCAAACCAAAAGTAGTCTCAGTGTCATCAAGTCAATTCTGAGAGAGGCTACAGGCCAGGGATACAGTCCTCCAAAGAGTTTTGGAAGAAACACTGTTGGAGCAGGCAGCTTCCTTGTTTTCCTCCAGAGTGGTGCATGGGTCTGAACCTCTAATTTTGATATTAGCATGTCAATGTTTAATTTGAGGCAAGATGAAAGTCCTTTAGTAGATCTCAGAGAGAGGCTAGGAAAAAAAACCCAGAAAAAAACCAATGGAGATGAGTTAGCTTTACAAATGCAGCAATGCTGATACAAGATTCCAGATATAAATTATCTCAACCTATGCTGTTAATGTCAAACAATAATTTTGTATTCTATAACCAATAAAAATCATCATACTATTGCATAATGGGGGGAAAGTGCATGAAGAAGGGGTGAATACAGAAGTTTAAATTATATATCTACCTTTTTTAGATTTCATTTTATTGTGTGCATGTGTCTCTTAGATTCGGATTGGCCTATAAAAAGAAGAAAATAAAGTCAAACTGTTAATATTGTTCTGAGGTTTACCTGAGACTGGCCTAAGAACTCAGCACAATGGTGCAAACATTTAAGACTGATATAGCTGTTTAGATGTTGGGAAAATAACCGGAGACATAATCTATAACATTAAGAGCCCTAAGGTAAAGTTAAAATGTCCAAGGAAGCAGGTAAAATGTCCATTCCAGGGATGAAAGCTGAACTCAGAGCTTAGAAAACCTGGTTGTAGTATCTTAGCAGTCCACCCATTCATTCTCTCTCTTTCCTTCCTAAACTTAAGATATAAATTTACCCCCTCCTCAGTATTTTAGATATCTTATATCTGAAATACACTTTTATATAAGTTAGTTTTAAGAACATCCAAAATAGTGTAAACACATTACAAATGTGACAAATTCTTTAATTTTAAATAAGTAGTAACTACAGTATTCCACTTTTCAACAAATAATCATATGAGCCATAAGAAGTACAGCAGCATAGAAGTGAAAGATAATAATATGAAGCTTACACATTTGAAGCAGAATTTTTCCTAAAATCTTTGTCCTTTCAAGTCATTGCTCTTTCCAATAAAATATGACCTTGTCAGGCACAAACCATCAAATCCAAAATGTCAAAAACATTTTTCTCATCATTCTTATTTTACTTTTAATTTTGAGAGTTAAATGGGACAAATATTTGATTGAACCATAAAGGTGTCAGAAAACGTATACTGGCATGGATGACCTTTATTCCCCTATTACTTGGTAGTTTCTACATTCACCGAGAGCAGTAAGAGGTACTGCCACACACTCACATGATTCTCACAATCCACATGCTGAGGTGCACTTTTTCAGAGAGGCAAGTTAGCAGATTACATCATGGGTCCTACATTTTTCACCTTTAGCAAAGTATTTATAGACTTCTAATATTTTTATTTTGATGAAAGCAATAGATTTCTTCTGCTGTTAAAGTTGTTAGCTGTACTTTATCAAAAGTCATTTCTGGTTCGGGAAATGTCTTCATTACTATTGTTATTCACTTCTGAAATTTAAACGTAGATTTGTCAAAAATTTGTGCAATGTCAAAATTTTATGTATAGTGTTATTACTTTTTATCCAAACTGTGTCCCTGTTATTTTGATAGTTTATATCTTCATATTTCATCGAAGTGGTATTGTCTCTAACTGCAGCTCCCCAGCACATCCTTATTATGCTAAACTAGGATCAAAATGCTAGGATGTTTCAAACTGTGAGCATAGAAGGGGGATAGATGCCTTTGCTGCCCTGTCCATCTTTTTGTGTGCTCTTTCTATTAGACACATGCTGTTGAAATGTTTGTAAGGAAGCACAACCAACTATAGAAACAGGTCATTGATTTCAGTAAGGGTATCTGTTTGTTGGTATATAAAAAAAGAACACTTATAAAGAAATCTACCTCCTGTTAATTTCCAAAATTTTCAATTTATGGATGACAGCTGATGTTTGGAACTTTTAAAGCTACTTCTTAGCAATTTGATCTCTGTAACCCACCTCAGTAACAAAATCACAAACATATATAGCTAATGATAGAATGTATTCTTCACAAAGAAGAAAAAAATCTATTCTCCATGGAAACTCCTGTCTGCTGGTTAATCTGGTTAACATCAAAATATCCGTGGGCTGCCACACCTCTCCCAACAACAGGAAAGTAGCATGCCCATATGAGGAATCACACATGCAAGAATTAGTAACTAGGAATGCCTTTGTATAAATAATCAGCTCTTCAGTTGTTCTGCAAAGTTAATATATGCCAAATATAGTGATTTGTCTTTAGAGAATGAAATCCCTGACTGTTCTCTCCTGGAAAAGTGTGGTGTACAGTGTGCAATATTATCCATGTGCAATGGAATAACCATGATATTAAAGAAAGGCTCTCATTTATGTTTGCAAATAATGTATTTAAAACAACTTTTTTTTCATTGGATTTATTTCAAGGATTTCATGATTTGAGAAACCAAAAGTTTGAGAGGTCTTTAGCATGTTAAATGAAGATTTTCAATGTCATGCTTATGTTAGATTAGAAATATGTATCTTTGAACTATATTCTTTTATCATATGATCTTAGTATATTTAAATATATATATTATTCCATGTTTAAGTTTTAATGAGAAGTTATCTCCATTATTAAAACTATTGAGAAATATATTGATTGCTCTCTCCTCCCTCGTCTAGTTATAGGATAATTGGAGGAAACTCTCAGTTCACCGTCAACCCATCCACAGGACAGATCATCACCAGTGCATTGCTAGACAGGGAAACGAAAGAGAATTATACATTAGTTGTGGTCTCCAGTGATGCAGGATCCCCAGAACCTCTTTCCAGTTCTACCAGTGTGCTTGTCACTGTGACTGATGTCAATGACAACCCACCACGATTTCAACATCACCCATATGTCACACACATTCCATCTCCTACCCCTCCAGGTAATCAAACCAGCTCTGGTACTATACAGATATAAGCAAATTGGGCATTTTCTATGAAGAGATTTATGTTCTTTTTTACATATCTATCTCTGATACAACATGTTTCTGAATCGTCCAAAATTCAACTTGTTTCACCTTATTAAAATGAACGTACATTGAGGCTTTGTAAATCACTTATCTCTTCTCATAATTGTTTTGTTTAGGATTTTATAGTTTGCAAATCTTTCCATTAGTCTTTTTTAACGTTACTTAAATGTGACTGAATGATTACAATGTGATTTTAAATGATTAAAATGTTCCTGATAAGAGGGTCCTGCTCTAAGATGAGGGGTATTATCACTTTTTTATATCCCATCTACCTCCTGTCAGCCTTGTCTGTCAGATAAAAATAATTCTAAAATGTTTTAGATAGAAAATTAATATTGTTCTTTGTGGACTTTAGTTACCTTATGAGTCATGTGTAGGTATTCAGAAATATCTAATGAATGAATTATTCTAACACTTAAGTTTTGCCCGATAGACATTTTTATGTTAACAAGGTATAAAGTCATGTGTAGGCCACTTTTATGTGGACAATGGAGATTTTTATCCTTTGTTGGTACTTCTTTTAGATTCAGTTGCTTGGGTTCATTTGCTTATTTCCAAGGAACCGCCTATCCTCTTAAGCACGTCACAAACAACCTGCCATGTGTAACTGGAGAGGTCTTTTAAAAACGGACAAAGTACAGATATAGCTCATAATCAATTTACTCTTTTGTGCTTTAAAATATTTTTGAAGTAGAAGAAAAAGTAAATGTGTCTAATATTCTCCTTCTCGGCGCTCTTGCATCTTCACAACTTGCAAATGCCTAATTGATTCCGATGGAAACAATGGCATCCATCCATTGGGAGGACAGAATTCAGTATTGAGATCATACAAGGAAAGGTGTTCCCTGACATGAAGCTGATTACATCTAGTGGGTGGTGGTGCAGGGGAGCCTTTCCTCTGCAGAGAATTTTACATCAGTAAGTTTGTCTCATTAGACTTTCTGAAATTAATCAGAATTGCCAGTTTTAACTCCCCCCCCCCCCCCCGCTTTTCTACAAACTATTCTGTGGGTGTGAGCGCATGTTTGGGAAGAGTTTCTGAATTGATAGATTGAAAAACTCGCCGTATGGCAGCTTGTCTACACATTTCTTCCACAATCTGTTGCACTGGCTCTTACTCCAAGAGCCAACTTTTGGAATCGAGTAGGTTTCATATTTCCTTAGTTCTTATTTTTTTATTGTTGTTCTAATGCATTTAAATATGTTCGGGGGCTTAAAAAGTTGGCGAAAATGGATTAAAAGACTACCATATATGTTTATATGTATATTTGTGGCTTAGACACATCGTTGGGACCCCTGGTAGAATAGTGGGTTGTGTTTTGATCTGGAAGCCTTCAGGTCAGCAGTTTGAACTCACCTTCATCTTGACAGTTACTGTTCCAAGAAAGAAAGACTAGGTTTTTTCCCTCCATAAGATTGACCACCTTAGAAATGCACAGAGGCAAGTTCACTCTATCCTGTAGGTCACTAGGTCACTGTGAGTCAGAATCGACTCAATGAAAGTGAGGGTTTGTTTTTGGTTTTGGTTTTTAGTTTAATAGTATTTCACGGATAAAACAATGATGTCATGCAAGAGGACTGTATGGTACCACCAGTAGGTATTAAAATGAGAGCAAGAAAGATATCATATTTTAAGACATAGTGGAGTGATTATCTCTTCTTATTGGATAAAAGCATAGCTCTTTGCAGAGAGCATACACTGTGCTGTTTGTGGGAATTGTATATGCACAGATTTTTCTCCGAGGAACAATAATTTGAAAGATTAACTGTTCCTCTTCCCTGTGCATTTCTCAAAGGCATACTACATGATGTTAAGTGTGACAGAATGCATGTGTTCTTTTGAGGAACAAAAATAGTAAGCCAGTCAATGAACTTTACTTTATGCAGATTTGAGGTGGAGTCTCAGGGAAGATATAGAACATATTGCTATCCACAGTTTCTGAGAAAATAAAGTTGTTCTGAGCAGGAAGACGGTGTTTTATATTTATTAACCTACTACCAGATACTAATTTGAGTCTACAGCTGATCCTTTCAAATTTCATCTTTTATAGGTTCCTTCGTCTTTGCAGTTACTGTCACGGATGCGGACGTTGGAGTCAATGCTGAGCTACATTATTCTCTTTCTGGGAGAAACTCTGAAAAATTTCATATTGACCCACTGAGGGGAGCTATTATGGCCACTGGACCACTTAGCGGAGCTTCAGAAGTAACCTTTTCTGTCCATGTAAAAGATGGCGGCTCGTTGCCAAAGGCAGATTATACAACAGTGACGGTTAGATTTGCAAATAAGGCCGATTTCCCTAAAATCCGAGCTAACGAACAAACTTTTATGTTTCCTGAAAACCAGCCAATAGGCACTCTTGTCACCACCATTACAGGAACCTCCACCCGCGGAGAACCTTTGTCCTATTATATTGCAAGTGGGAACCTAGGCAACACATTCCAAATCGATCAGCTAACAGGACAAGTGTCCATCAGTCAGCCCTTGGATTTTGAGAAGATACAAAAATATATTGTTTGGATAGAGGCCCGAGATGGAGGTTTCCCTCCTTTCTCCTCTTATGAGAAACTTGACATAACTGTCCTGGATGTTAATGATAATCCCCCAATTTTTAAGGAAGATCCCTTTGTATCAGAAATATTGGAAAATCTGTCTCCTCAAAAAATACTTACTGTGTCAGCAATGGACAAGGACAGTGGACCAAATGGACGGTTAGCCTATGAAATTGTTGATGGCAACAAAGCAAATAGTTTCAGTATTAATCATGCTACAGGTGAAATTAGGAGCACCCGGCCTCTAGACAGAGAAAAGGTTCCTCAGTATATTCTCACTGTCAAGGCTTCGGACAAAGGCGCTCCTTCTCAGAGTACCGCAGTTAAGGTAATCATAAACATTTTAGATGAAAATGATAATGCCCCTCGGTTTTCTCAGATCTTTAGTGCCCATGTTCCTGAAAATTCCCCCCTGGGATATACAGTTACGCGAGTCACGACTTCCGATGAAGACATTGGGGTGAATGCAATCAGCAGGTATTCGATAATGGACACAAGTCTGCCATTTACAATTAATCCAAGCACGGGAGACATTGTCATCAGTAGACCTTTAAATAGAGAAGATACAGACCGCTACAGGATCCGAGTTTCGGCACACGATTCTGGGTGGACTGTAAGTACAGATGTCACAATATTTGTGACAGATGTCAACGACAATGCTCCAAGATTTACAAGACCCTCTTATTATTTAGATTGCCCTGAACTTACTGAGATTGGCTCCAAAGTGACTCAGGTATCTGCCACAGATCCAGACGAAGGGTCAAATGGACAAGTGTTTTACTTCATAAAATCTCAGTCTGAATATTTCCGGATTAATGCCACCACAGGAGATATTTTCAATAAGCAGGTTTTAAAATACCAGAATGTCAGTGGCTTCAGCAATGTGCACATCAACCGGCACAGTTTTGTAGTGACTTCCTCAGATCGAGGAGATCCATCCCTACTAAGCGAAACTACGGTCACCATCAATATCGTGGACGGCAATGACAATGCACCTCAGTTCCTTAAACTGAAATATTTCACTCCAGTCACCAAAAATGTGAAAGTTGGTACCAAGCTGATCAAAGTAGCAGCAGTGGATGATAAAGATTTTGGACTGAATTCTGAGGTGGAGTATTTCATATCGAACGGGAATCATTTAGGAAAATTTAAGTTGGAGGCTCACACAGGATGGGTATCCGTAGCATCTCCCCTCATCTCCGATGTGAATCAAAACTTTTTGATCGCAGTCACTGCAAAGGATAAAGGAAACCCTCCCCTTTCCTCCCAAGTAACTGTTCAAATCATTGTCACTGAGGAAAACTACCATACGCCAGAATTCTCTCAAACCCACATGAGTGCCACCGTCCCCGAGAGCCACAGTGTCGGGGCCATTGTCCGAACCGTTTCCGCCAGAGACAGGGACGCAGCGATGAATGGCGTGATTACATACGCCATCTCTTCAGGGAACGAGGGAGGCGTGTTTGCCATCAACTCTTCCACGGGCGTATTAGTGCTCGCCAGAGCTCTTGATTACGAGGTGTGCCAGAAACACGAGATGACCATTAGTGCGACGGATGGAGGGTGGGTTGCAAGAACTGGCTATTGCAGTGTGACAGTCCATGTGATTGATGTGAATGACAACACCCCCGTATTCACCCCTGACGAGTATTTCCCTACTGTTTTGGAAAATGCCCCAAGTGGGACAACTGTTATCCACCTAAATGCAACAGATGCTGACTCGGGAACCAATGCGGTCATTGCATACACCGTGCAGTCATCCGACAGCGACCTCTTTATCATTGACCCCAACACCGGCGTCATCACCACGCAAGGCTTCTTGGATTTTGAAACCAAGCAGAGCTACCACCTCACCGTGAAGGCCTTCAATGTCCCCGACGAAGAACGGTGCAGCTTTGCCACCGTCAGCGTACAATTAAAGGGGACGAATGAATATGTCCCCCGCTTTGTGTCCAAACTTTACTATTTTGAAATCTCAGAAGCAGCTCCCAAAGGTACTGTTGTTGGAGAAGTGTTTGCCAGTGACCGTGACTTGGGCGCCGATGGGGAGGTACACTATCTGATCTTTGGTAGCAGTAGGAAGAAGGGTTTCCAGATCAATAAGAAGACTGGACAGATTTATGTTTCTGGGCCTCTTGATAGAGAAAGAGAAGAAAGGGTCTCCTTGAAAGTCTTGGCCAAGAATTTTGGCAGCATTCGGGGTGCAGATATAGATGAGGTCACAGTGAACGTCACTGTGCTTGATGCCAATGACCCACCTGTCTTTAGCCTGCACATCTACAATGTTCAGATCAGTGAAGGGGTCCCGATTGGGACGCATGTGACCTTTGTCAGTGCCTTCGACTCCGACTCCATCCCCAGCTGGAGTAGGTTTTCATACTTCATCGAATCAGGGAATGAAAACGGCGCCTTCTCCATTAATCCACAGACAGGCCAGATCACGGTGACTGCAGAATTAGATAGAGAAACGCTACCCATTTACAATCTCACAGTTCTGGCTGTTGATTCCGGGACACCCTCTGCTACAGGAAGTGCCTCCTTACTGGTCACGCTGGAAGATATCAATGACAATGGGCCCCTGTTGATCACCAGCGAAGGGGAAGTCATGGAGAACAAACGTCCGGGAACTCTGGTGATGTCCCTTCAGTCCACTGATCCTGATCTCCCTCCAAATCAAGGTCCCTTCACCTACTACTTGCTGAGCACAGGCCCTGCCACCAACTACTTCAGTCTGAATGCTGCTGGCGTTCTGAGCACCACCAGGGAGATTGACAGAGAACAGATTTCCGACTTCTATCTGTCTGTGATTACTAAGGATTCTGGGGTTCCTCAAATGTCTTCCACAGGAACTGTGCATATCACGGTGATAGACCAAAATGACAATCCTTCACAGTCTCGGACCGTGGAGATATTCGTTCATTATTACGGCAACTTGTTCCCTGGTGGAATCTTGGGCTCTGTGAAGCCACAGGATCCAGATGTGCTGGACAGCTTCCAGTGTTCCTTCAGTTCCGGCGTGACAAGCCTTTTCAGTATTCCCGGGGGCACTTGCGATCTGAATGCTCAGGCACGGTCCACAGATGGCACTTTTGACCTGACGGTCCTTAGCAATGATGGCGTCCACAGTCCAGTCACCAGCAGCATTAGAGTTTTCTTTGCCGGCTTTTCCAACCTGACGGTAGACAGCAGCATCCTCCTTCGTCTCGGCGTCCCGACGGTAAGGGACTTCTTGACCAACCACTACCTTCATTTCCTGCGCATTGCCAGTTCGCAGCTGACAGGGCTGGGCACGGTGGTGCAGCTTCTCGGGGCCTATGAAGAGAGCAATCGGACCTTTATTTTGGCAGCTGTGAAGCGGAGTAACAATCAGTACGTGAATCCCAGTGGGGTAGCCACCTTCTTTGAAAGCATCAAAGAAATCCTGCACCGGCAGAGTGGAGTCAAGGTGGAATCGGTGGATCACGACGCGTGCGTTCACGGCCCGTGTCAGAATGGAGGGAGCTGCATCAGAAGGCTGGCTGTGAGCCCCACGTTAAAGAGCCACGAGAGTCTTCCCGTCATCATTGTGGGGAATGAGCCTCTGCCACCTTTCTTGTGCAAGTGTCTGCCAGGATACGCTGGCAGCCGGTGCGAAGTGGATATAGACGAATGCCTTCCATCCCCTTGCCACAATGGGGGGACCTGTCATAATTTAGTGGGGGGATTTTCATGCAGCTGTCCGGCGGGCTTCACCGGAAGAGCCTGTGAGAGGGATATCAATGAGTGCCTGCCCAGTCCCTGCAAGAATGGTGCTGTTTGCCAGAATTTTCCAGGAAGCTTCCACTGTGTCTGCAAAACCGGATACACAGGTAGAACTACAGAGTTCTCTTTTGTTTTCTCTAAGATTTTAGCCATCTCACAGATGCGATAAATCTGTGAAATTTGTTATTTTTAAATAGACTTACACAAAAATGGATGTAATCTCATCAGATTTTTGTGGCGGATGTACTATGATCCAAGTATTCTCTTAAGCACTCTGTGTATATTATTTTACTTACTCCACACGAGAACTCTATGAGGTGGAGGTCATTCTTTTCCCTTTGTTGAACCTGGGAAACTGCAGTAGTTAAAAAGTGGAAAGTTTCCAAAGGTAGCCAAGTTACTTCATGGTTGAGTCAGGAATCAACTTCAACAGTTAATTCCAGGCACTTCACCCATCTGCCGACTATCTCTGTTGTCACCTTGGTGCCATCGAGTCAATTCAGGCTAATATTAACCCCATATGGCACAGCTGAACGGCCTCAGAGGGGGGTTTCTTGGCTGTGGTCATTATGAGAGTAGATGACCAGGCTTTCCTTCTATGGCGTGCTTGGATGGGCTAGAACCTCCAACCTACCAGCTAGCAGGCAAGGGGTTAGCCACTGTGCCCTCCAAGGTCCCTGGCGTGTTAGTGCAAGGGGCTCCACACTTCAGAGTGTAGGTGTTCATACGTCTCAGTTTAGAGGACATGATCTATATAAAGCATATGACCTGGCCAATTGTACGTGCTAAATAAAAGTTAACCATTATTGGTTTAAATTATTTGATCATTATTTTCACTATCATTGTCTTTATCATAAACATCATCATTGCTATGGAATAGGGTTCACATTCTGAAGAGAAGACAGAAAGAATCGTGTTTTACAATTGAAGTCAAAATGTTAATTTTCTACGAGCTAGGTAGAAAGTAGAATAAGCTGATTGCTTCGTTAAGCCGGGACAAAATGGGCCCACAATTTATTTGGACATTTTGGAAAGTGTGTGGAGCTTGAGGCAGTTTCAAAAAGCTCATGGAAAACTTCCATTATCTTTTCCTCCTATTGTTTCAGGAACTTTTGGAAGCGCCCATGTGTAGTATCGAATGTGCTTCACTCAGTCACTGGCATGCCAGTCAGGCATGGAACCCTCCCACTCTGTGTCTGTCTTCTCCATCTCCCGATGGATCTTTCTGTCCTTCTCCCTACCTGTCGAGTCCCTATTCATGCAACTACTCTCTACTTAGTTGTTACTGAGTCTTCAAAAGCGAACACGTGCTGTGCTGTTGACACTGTGTTTTTCCAAAATTATCACACTATGGAATTTAATATTACATATGTGTGATTATATCGGGATGCTTTATAATGCTTATAAACAAAATATAACTTCTAATGCAATAGCTAAAATTAAAATAAGACCTTGCTGCATGTATTTTGGACAACTAAGCTTTAAAAGATGTTTTAAGCAAATGCATTTAATTATTACTTATTTTAAATCATTCCCATCACATCTATATGCGTGATTTCATATTTGGAAAAATGGCTTGATGAATATTTAAACATGAATGACTAAGGTGAAGTACAACATACAGGCATGGCCTTTGATGAAAATCACATTAGAGGGATGCATGCGAACAGAAGGGAGGGCGAAGTCAGGTATAATGGAAAGAATAAGGGATTTGATAATGTCTGCTTTAACGATAGCTTTTAGGAAGTCAGCGAACCTTGGTGGGTCTCAATTTCCCCGTCTATAAAATAGGGATAATCATACTTACTTCGCTTCATAGTGTCCAACCTTCAATAAGCGGCAGCTCTAATTAGTAACTTTCGTCATTGTAATGGTAGCACACATGTGTGTCATGGGACATTTAAACGTCCAGCAGCACGAGGTAGCTGTGAGTCTTCCCACAGCTGTAGCTTTAGGACCATGAAGAACAGCCCTGTATGCGTGTTGAGAGTTCAGAACGTGTAGGAAATCTCTACAAAATCTCCATCGCTCTTTCCCCAACCACCATCCTAAAGTTACTTCCCTGCTGGGAAATTCAGCAACGTTACTCTGTCACATTTTAGCATAACCCAGTTGTTTACATTTCAAATTAATAAGCGGTAGGGTCTAGAATGAAGAAAATATGAATTTTATAGCCAAGAAGGAATAAGGAAAGTACATGGGGATGAGAGAAGGTATGCCTGAGTCCACAATGGTTGCTTGATTGGGAATAGGATTAACTTTATTTGCATTATTTCCCTCCAGTTTGTTTCTTTGTTCCAGCTTATTTAAATACACCTTGTAAATTTTTCTAAGTATGCTAGTTGATCTTTGATGAATGCCCTGGAGTTTGTCATGAAATAATAGCATCGAGAACAAATTTAAATATTTAAAGCTTCAATCATTATAAGCATGAATGGTTTAGCTCTTTTCACAACTCCATGAAGCGAATAGTGTTATATTATTCCTATTTTAATTAGAAAGTTGATCCTAGAAGGATTAAAAATCCAATACCATTTAGTCAATTCTGAGTCCTCACTACCTTACAGCATGTCGCAGAATTTCCACACAAGGCTTCCAAAGTCAAGGTCTTTACAGAAAAAAGACTTGCTTACCTGTCTCCCGTAGAGGGGCTGGTGGGCTCAACCGACCTGCTTTTCTGTAAGTAGTTGAGCACGCAACCACTGTGCCACCAAGACGTCTAGAGGGAGTCCAGGAACTTCAAACTACTGGCTCTCCAGTGGATTCTGACGCCTAGTGGGCCTATTGGGCAGGGTAGAACAGCCCTTGTGGGTTTCAGGGCTGTAACTCTGTATATAGGAGTTGAACGCTTCTTCTTCTTTCTGTGGATCCACTGGTGGTTTAAACTGCGTTCTACTCCTATGTAAAGAGTTACAGCCCATAACCACTACGCCTCCCATAAGAAGTCATCTACTGTATTTTTCCCCCACCCACAGCATATCCACTTAAATAGTTTTCACATGTTTCATGTGGAAAGGATGAAATTATGTTTAAAAGTTCTGGTGTGGTGCATCCATGCATAAACTGCACATGGCTTATGGCATTTCCAGAAGTGCCTTTCAGGAGCTCTGGACCACAGGGGGCTAACCAATGGAATTCGAACCCAAAGATACATAGTGCAAGCCTATCAGGGGGAAGATGAGGCAGCTTACTTCCGTAAAGATGTGCAGCCTTGGGAGCATCCACATTCTCTCCGCCAGCAGTACAAATCAACCGGACGGGTTTCATGCTTCTTCAATAGTTTAAAAAGGTTGCTTTTGACCATATTTGTACAATAAACACACATACCATGGTCAACAAGTCAGAATCAAGTTTGTTGTCCCCCAGTAAGCAGATTGTAAAGCATTGACGCTGTGCCTTTGGCCTGGAGCAGTTCTTGGCAAGTTCTGAGAGCAATGGAGTTCCTTGGAATAAATCTACCTATGTGTACGTGCATGGGGCTGCCACAGTCTGAGCACAGGCTGGTCTGTGTGTGTGCTGGGAGGGGACCCATTGCCTGGGCGCACCCAAGTGTCACTGCGTGGCCCGATGTAAAGCAGGGTTGCAGGTGAGTGTAGCTGTGGATGCACACTGCCCACACCTACTGGACCACCTGGGTGGCCAATAGGTTCTTTCTTGCATAAGAGAAAGAGAAGCAGCTGCTAGGGACCTGCAGCTCTTGAACCCATCCCACGGTGTCCACACGGGCGTAATGTCAAGGGCCCTGTGTGTGGCAACCAGTCAGCTAGCTCGCAGGCAGAATGCACAAGGCTGGGACTCATTAGTCTAGCTCACCGGAATGGCCTTTTCTGCTCCATATGGGAACACCTGTGTGCCTCCGAGGCTAGGGCAGGCAACCTTGGAGAGCACCGTTTCCGGTGTGGGGGGGCGGGGGTAGAGGGGAGGCGATTCCTTCCTGTAGTGGATACAGCAATTTGCGGAATACGAAAGGGATCCTTCTGGGAGAGGGGTTGTGTGAAAAAAAAAATGGTAAAGAGAGTGACCATTTCTTACCTTTTCTGGCTTCCCTATTGCCACAAGATTGGGTCAGATCTGCCTTCCCCCTCCTTTACTTATTCTGACACCAACTGTTCCAGCCAAGCCACTCTTGATCTAAGTTGGGTGTGACCAGTCACTGCAGGGGCCACAGAGAACAGAGACAATACTCACAATTAAGGGGAGTCATGGCAGGCTACCACGCATCACAACCAGTGAACAGTGAGGGTGCAGTCCTGGGTCCACAGTAACAACGCTGCTTGGGTAGCAGCCACTTCTCTCTGGTCTTCAGCCTCTGCTGCATGAACTAGGAATCCCTTTGTTTGCTCTGCGCCGCAGTCCCATAATCTCTAAATGGATCCTCTGCTCTGTCTCATGGTCTCCTTGTCTCAGCCTCTGGTCTAGGTCTCTGCTACTTTAGACAGAGACCTGCAATTATGTTCTGATTCCGATGGCCTGATGGCTCTTGTGACACAGAGGAAGGACTTTGATGAAGTCGTGGTTGTTGTCTCTAAGCAGACCACACATCTAAGGAAAACTAAGGAGAGTGACTTAAGTGACATGCTCTAGTAAAGGTTCACGTAGTAAGTATGCATCCCACCGTAATCCTGTAACACAGAGCTCCTTCTAAAGTGGGCTTATAGCCCCAGGCATAGAGTCCAGAATGAGACTATGTCACATCAGGGATTATAGTTAGGTGGGCCATATTAACTGACAACATCTCAGGTTGGTTTAGAAACTACTTACTAGGCCGGTGGGGACCTGCTGCTCTGAACCAGACCTCCATATCAACAGGCGCCAAGATCAAGGCAAAGACTTAAGATTCTATCTGTTGGACAGAAGAGAAGGTAAAAATAAAGGAAGAAATAAAGAAATTAAAGTCAGGGTCAGGAATATATGAGAGTGCATGTAGAGGACATATGAAGATAATAAACAGTCAGATTGTAGGGCATGGAACTCGAATGAACCAGTTCAAAGTCCTGGCTTGGAATATCATATCTGGGGTAATGTTAGGGTGTTTTACTAGTAGACATTTGTTTCTTGTCTTTAAGTAAAATCTCATATTTAAGGGAGGTGAAGATTAGCATCTGTATTTTTTAACATAATTTGACAGTACATAGGATTCTTTTCCAGGCATATACAGTTATGTACAGTTTTTACTTGGAAACCACCGTAATTTCACTTGGAAACTTGGCACACATCGAGTGTTTTTTAAAAAGTAGTGGTAGTTCAGAATACTTCTTTTAAAATACAACAGAAATACCATGATGCTGTAGATGATCATGTGACCAGGAAACCATAGAATATAAACCACATTTAGTGAAGAAACATGAAATTGATGGTTCTGTTAGAAAAGATTGTAAGGAAGCATGAAGTATTTCTTTGGAGTTTATTTTCAATAGTGGAATTGAACAGTTTGCCTTCAGTGATACTTTAACTTATTAACATACTAACCAACAGAGAACAAGCATATATTCCTAAGCTTACTATGAGTATCATTTAGTTTTATAGCATCATTAGCAGTATCATTGAAGTCATAACTGTGCGGGTTTTAAAACACAAAGGTAATTATTTTTATGTTTTTGCTTTTATGTTTATAATTGACAGCCCTTAAAATGATCATTTTTGCCCTTGCTTTATGTAGCCTTTATGTATATAAAACTGCTATTAGCAGGACATTTAGATGTAATATCTTTAGAGCACTGTTTCTACTAATGTTAAAAATGTGATATAATAGCTCATTTCTCCTAAAGGACACATGTACAAACAAAACAACCCAGAAAACTTTATTAGCATAAATATTCATAATTAATCACCTATAAGGACTTTAGGATTATTTTTATAAGAAAAGTATCCATTTATAAATAAAATGGAATTCATATATGTAATTATTGTCCCTTCTCACTGTATGAGAGGAAACTTTAATACTTGCGAGTTGTTAGCACATAATACATTTATACATACATATATATGTATACATCCATATTAAATGGAAGGCTAAATCAAGTGGTTGACATAATAGCTTTAACAAGTGAGAATAAATGTATGTCCCACATTGTCGTTTTTAATTGCTACTGAATTCTTTCCTACCCACGGGATCTTTGGTGCAACAGACAAAGCACAGCCTGGTCTTAAGCCTTCCTCACAGTGGTTCGTACTTTTGAGCCTCTTGTTCCAGTCACTGAATCAAATCTTCTCATGCAGGGGTTTTCCCTTTGCCACGGACCCTCTGCTTCACCAAGTGTCATGTCCTCCTGTAGTTACAGTCTCTCCTGATAAGAGGTCTGAAGTTTGCTGTACAAACTCTTGACAGCTCCTTTCTAAGGAGCATTGTGGTTATCCTTCTTCCAAGAAAAAAATTATTCATACTTCTGGTACTTTATGGTGTATTACAATTGTCTAAAATTAAATTATATAATTAATATGAGTGAAATTAGAGGCTTGTTCTATTTATCCAGTTTGGTTGACTCATGACTCAGGGCAACCTCCTATGTGTCAACGTAAAACGGTGCTCTTTAGAGGTGTCAGGGCTATGGCCTTTCAGGAGGGACAAGAGTTGGGCTGCTCACCCCAGTGACTGCAGCAAGGGGCTCAAACGTAAGAGCAATTGTGAGGACGGCCAGAGTCCAGGAGGGCTTCCTTCTCTTCTGCTCAGGGTCACTGCAGTAGAACCCACTTGATCACACCAAATCGGAGCCACAGTAGGCAAGGTGTCAGAGTTGATCTTGTCTAACAGAATCTGCAGGGGGTCAATGTGTGTTTTATACACAGGCTTGCGGGTGGGAATATTCTGCTGCAGTTTGACTTGAGAGAAGTCATCTGGTTCTCAGACTGTTCCCTTTGATTGGATGGGCATGGCCACATGTTGCTGGTATTGTGAAGGAAGTATCTTCTTCACATGGAGGTGGGTTCATGGCTAACTTCTAAAGCTTCCAATGGCTAGAGTTTTTCTTGTATCATGAATTGTAGCAGAACTGCCAGATTGAAACAGCAGAGAAAGTAGAGCACAGTACAACACGAAGCACAGGGAGATTATAGGGCCTGTGGGTCTGCAGGTTGGTTGAGCTGTTTCCTCTTTGTTCCTATTTTTCAAGCCTCTCATTGTAGCCCCTGTGCCAAGATTGAAAAGTCTGTTTCTGAAGTCCTTCTGGGTGATGGAACAGCCAAGCATGTTTACTTCTCATACGCGCCCCCCCACCCTCCACCCCTATCCCGTACCCCACTTAAAAGGAATCCTCACTATTGCTCTGTGGTATAAATGCTTAACATCTGTCTAGTAACCAAAAGATGTTGATGGGCGTTGTTAGGTGCCTGTTAGGTGCTGTCATGTCAGTTCTGGCCCATAGTGACCGTATGTGCAACAGAAAGAAACGCCGCCAGGCCCCGCTCCACCCTCCCTATCTGAGCCCAAACCCAAAAGTTTGTGATTTTTAATCTACCCAGAGGAGCCTTGGAAGGAAACGCTGGTGAGGTGGTTCTGGAAGGTCACAGCTAAGAAAACCCTTTAGGGACAGTTCTACCTTGAACCACATGGGGTCTCTGCCTCAGAACCGAGTCAAGGACAAATGGCTAGCCTTGAAAACCACAATGGCAATTTAGACAATCTCGATAATTCAACTTATACCAAACATTTTAAATGCTGGATTCTGCCACTGAGCAATAGCTAAATTTCTCCTGTAAATTTAAATGATAGACTTAAGTAGTATGGAAATCCAGGCTTCTGAGTATGCATTCATTTTCATCTTCGGCAATTCACAATGCTGATGTACTAAAAATTTACACTTCCTGAAACACTTCTCTTTCTATGATAAATAGTGTATGTCAACACAATTAATTGATGGATGTCAAAACACTGCGATCAGTTTATTCTCTTAAAGAGCTGCTTTGACAGTTAACATATGTTAATGGAGAAAGCCTCCTTGCATTCCAGAGACCTGGGTGTCTTTCTTTGTGCAAGACTTATCAGTGTAGTCAGAGTACTTCTGAGCCTCAAGGCACTGACAATTATTGTTAATTGACTTCCAGCATTAATTAAGTTAATGATCCAAGATTTTGTTTCACAGCGCTTCAACACTTCAGATTATTTTACCAGGAGCATAGTAGAGTGATTCAAACTGTGACAGTCTTTGATAATCTTCATGCCATTAACGCCGGGATTTAAGTAGAAAGATCTGTGCAGAATAATACAGAATGCATTGTTGACTTCTTATAGGGTTCATAGAGCATTAGCTTTGTAAACCTAAAAAATATGAATTTAAAACCTTTTTACTCAAAGTAAAATGAAGCAATCATTCATTCACCCAAAAGAACAAAGGGCCTTTAAAATAATGTAAATAACAGCATGATTTTATTTCCAGAGTGTGTATTTCTGGAAACTAAATTTCTAGTATTAAATTTTTTAGAAATAAATTGTTAGATTAAATTTTGCTAATTAAATGAATTTACAGTTTTGAATGGTAAATCATACTCTAACACCCATAAATAGGAGTGTCATTTTTTTAACCAAGACTTAACAATAAATGTCACCATTTCTTCATTTTATGCCCATCACAAATATTAAAAACATTCTTGATAATTACTTCGTAAAGAAAAATAAGTGTATTTTAAATTAAAATGTCAAATGAAGGGTTACATTTGTTTCCTTTTACCAGAGCCTTTTAATATTGTAATATTTTGGTGGGGGGATATCTGAGAATTTTTCTTTAACTTTTAAAAGAAATTAATTCTCACAACTACTAATTTCTTTTTAAAAATTAATTCTTATAACTAGTCCCAATTTCGTTCACTGTTTCTTTAGTCACTAGATATACCTGGGTAAATCTGATTTTCCTGAGGTTTCTATCTTCCTTCTGGGTTACCTTATAGTTTATAATGGGGTTAAACGGTCACATCATATGCGATAAATCATAATACAAAGCAAACCTTCCTGGTAGTTGTTGTTTGTTATTGCTTAAATCAAGCTTTTAAAAGGTGGTCTTTTCAAAACAGGATTGTAAAAATGGATAGAACTGAGTATTCAAGATGAATAATTTGAGGTTTTATTTGTATGTCTTTTTCTTTAAAATCACATGCATCAATTTATTCAGAAATTGTACATGTCTCAGTCTCTTTTTAATCCCATTTCCAGTCTTCAACAAGGAGCTTTGGTTTGCATGGAAGATGCACTGCTCAGAATCTGTATTTTAGCAAATCTTCTAGACAGCTATAAGAATCACTTAGGAAGTCCGTTCAAAGGTAGATTCTGACTGAGTAAAGCTGGGGTGGACATGCAAATTTTCAGCAAAGAGGTTGAATGCAAATGAATGAGTTTGCAGCACCAGCTATATTGCACAGGGTTAGCATTATCATGTGCCTGACTTGAATGCAGCACCCGTTAGTTAGCTAATCCCTGTGCCTTTAGATTGGTGACTGACTTATTATCATTTTCTCCTCTTAGGACAGAAAAAAGTCTGAAGGATAGAAAAAATTCTGAAATTGTTAGCTCAGTAGTTTGCCTTGTAAGGAGGTTCCCAGTTCCATTTGCAAAGGAAAGACCGTGGTGTTTATGACCCTATGATATACCAAAAGTGTTTAGTTAGCAGTGTCATGTGGGCTGACTCACACTTATAATTTCAAACCAGAACAGCTGTGGCTGCATAGTCAAGCCGCAAAAACAGAACCAAACCAAACAAAAACTTTGGCTATGTTCTAGGCAGACTTATGATGAAATGGACTATGCATATCCAACATTCAGCCTAGTTGTGTCTGTAAAACTTACATGCTTCCTTTAGCTAGCTAATAAAGACATTAGTATAGTGCATACAGAGGAATAGAAAATAACTTTACAGATATAAACTACCTGAATCAAAACTCCCTTTGTCAGTGAATGAGGATCCCTAGTGGTATAGTGGTTACATACCAAGCTGGTAATCACAAACTCTATAGCCACTCCTGAGGGAGAAAGATGAGGCTTTCTACTGAAGTGTTACAGACTTGGAATCTCACAGGGGAAGTTCTACTCTGTTCCATAGGGTCCCTATGATTTGGAATCAACTTGATGGCAGTGCGTTTGCTCACTAAATGAAAATTAACAAAGAACTCAGTAACATCTCACTGGAGCTTAGAATTGGCAATCTAATGGCTAAGTTAAAAAAGTGAATTATTACAAGAGATTTTACATCTAAGGAAACAAATAAGCGATGTACAAGAGCAATAAATACATAGCTACTCTTACCATAAATGTGCCCAACAAGTGATGGATTCTTTAATTTTAGCTTTTTAGAAAGGAAAGAAATGACTGTGTTAGTCAGCGGCATAGTTTTATAATTTGGTGTGCATGATCTTAGCCTCCAAAAGTCTTTTATTTCTAATTTGCAAAATGTAAATGTTCTGTTGTACAGTTTAGTTCTCTGTGTTAGTCTGGGTAGACTAGAGAAACAAATACAGAGGGATATATATATATATATATGAAAGAGCTTTATATACAAGAGCAGTTGAATATTGAGAAAACATCCCAGCCCAGATCAAGTCCATAAGTCCAATATTAACCCATATGCCTGATACCAATCTGGAAAGTCCTCTTCAGACTCATGGAACGCATGCAATGATGCTGAATGCACGAAGGTCACAGTCTAGTGGGTAGAAGGTCTTGTGGATCCAGTGTCAGTGGAAGCATCTCAATGCTGGCAGGGGTTTCCATGTGACTCCTCCGGATCCAGAGCTCTAGAGTAGCTCCATGTCTCTTCAACGGAAATGTCTCGCAGAGGGTGAGCATGTGTGTTCCGCCTCCAGTGGGCTATTTATTTCCTCAGTGCCTCCAAATTGAGGTCATCAAGCTGCGACCTGACTGACAAGCTAGACTGTACCCATCCACTTGTAATAGTCTCAAATTGGTAACAGATTATGTAACTATCACATTCCCTTTTTAAAGTAGGCGCTATGAATCAGACATTGTGTTTGCACATCAGGCACTTAGTCAATATTGAGTGATAGAGTTTAAAGAGATATTATATGAGAAAACTTTTCACAAACAAAAGCAAAATGTGCTTGCTAAATATTATTTGAGGATAAAAAGGACAAAGTGTACAACTCTGTAGCTGAGCATGCAGACTAATAAATGCTTGGAGATAGTAATTTTTTCTACCTAGAGAGGTTTTAATTGTTGTCTTGTAAGAATGCTTCCGGATTTATGTTTTGAGTGTTTTGAGTGTTTTTATATATATTATTCTCCTTGCATGTATCCGATTAGAGCCATTTCTTGAGTGAGAAAGGGTTGTAGTTTGGCAAATAAGTTAATCATTATGTGTGAAGAAAACCTACATAGTGAAAAAAACGACATTTGCAACTTTATGAGATTGAAAATGGAAGAGAGGCTAACAAGAGAAAATAAATTCAAAGGAAGTATTTAAATATCCTCACTATTTGTCATTTCTCTATAAATCGTTTTTCCTTCTATAATATTTATGTAAATTATTTTAAATACTATAATGTCTATCTTTATCGTAGGAAAATTAAATAAAATTCTGAACTCAAAAATAGCATTCTGTTTCCTCATATCAAATAAAGTGTTCCTATATCTCATGTTCACAAAGGAAACATGTTACATAGAGTTAAGTATTCATAGTGTTAATATACTTATAAGAAAGATATATTTTAAACAAATTTTATATTTTTTAGGAAGAACGTGTGAGTCTTCAGTCAATTACTGCGAGTGCAACCCCTGCTTTAATGGCGGCTCCTGTCAAAGCGGTGTTGACTCCTACTATTGCCACTGCCCGTTTGGTGAGGATAACTTAGCTGTTGACATGAAATGCAAATGTGTTTCCAAAACAACGACAATGGTGTCATATTGTGGCCATGAGTGATTAAAAAATGTTATTTTACATGGGAGATGTTAGTCACATTATTTTACTAATATCTCCCATGTGAATATCTTAAAGGTTTGACATTTAAAAAATACTAATTATGGAAAACTCTTTGAATGTATTGCTTTGCTCCTGAAAAGAAAATGAATCGACTCAAAGCAACTGAACACATTTGATGCAGTTTCCTCAGAACATTTCCAGGTTTCCTCGTTTTAGCCCGTGTGTGCCTAGTGCTGTCCAGGTGACTGCCTCACAGTGACTGCAAGATAGCAGAGAGGAGGCAGACCTCCCCCATCGGGTTTCTTAAGGGGGAACTTGTGTGGGAGCAGATCGTCAAGGCTGCGTCCCTCAGAATCACTGCTAGGTCCGAGCAGCTGAGAGTCTGCTTCCGCTCCATGTGCTGAATCAGGCACCAATGAAGCAGAACAGCATCAGCCTCAACTTGCCACTGAATTCATCCCTACTCGCAGTAAGACAGAGTACAACTATCTCAGAGCGTGGTCAAGGCTAGGGATTTTATCACGGCAGAATGCCACATTTTCCTCCTGCAGAGCAGCTGGCTCAATCACTGACCCAATGTTCGTTAACAGTGCTCATTCACTGTGCAATCAGGGCTACTTTGGGTAGAACTTGAAATGATTCTGTATTTGAAAATTTTAAGAATGAATGATTTTAAGTGTGTTTTTGCCTTTTAGTTTTCTTTTTACATGAAACAAACCACTTTTACTGGAAGGATTTTGTTTCAAGACACTGTGGTTTTAATGATTGACTCTCTATAGGACATACATCATAACTAATCAAAATCCAGACCTATGTGTTCTTTTGAGGAAGAGAGTTGTTGAAGAAAATGCTTGACACCTATACATTCCATACACATCCTTTTACATGTACCTGAATCAGTGGACTAAAGGTGGCCTTCCAGGTCTTAGGCAAACGTTAACCGGAGTCAGCCAAGGACCCTGCGAAGCTGGCCAGGCCACTCTAACCCTCCTCATTTGTTATATGTGTGTGATCCTTCCCCTTAAAGGTGGCATTACTGAGTTGGAATCAACTTGATGGCGGTGAGTTCTGATTTTGCCTCACAACAGAAAATCCATCTCTACGTGCCCGAGAGTAGGTAGAGGCCCTTCCCTGCATCTAAGCAGGAGAAAAGAGGATCCATTTTTAGTATTTCCTTGAGCATAATTCTGTGATGTGTAGGCATATTAGGTGAAATTCATGGTTAGAGGAGAATAGAACTTCAAGAGAATTTGAAATAACTAAAAAAAACACAAAAACCTCACTGGCATCAAGTTGATTCTTACTCCCACGACCTGGCCAGAGCTGTGCCAGAGGGTGTCAGAGACTGGAGGTGAAAGCCTCATCTTTTTCCTATGGAGCAGCTGGTGATTTTGAACCACCGATCTTGCTATTAGCAGCCCAACATGATGTCGTCACTACACCATGAAAGTGTCTGCTTGAAATATTAGTAACCAGTAAAATACTCCAATTGTTACCCATTTTCAAGAAGATACTTGATTATATCTAGTTTTTGCTTGTTTTATTAAGTACAGTATCAATAGAATAGCAAAGACAAACAACAATATAAAGGTATTTAATTTGGATTTATGCATTTTTTTTATTTTATTTTATTATTTTTTTTTTTGAGTTATGCATTTTACCAGTGATTCTGAGGCCCAGTCATTGAGTGATTTGACCGAGATCAAAAAGTCAATTCAATAAGAAACAAAAGTAAAACACAAACTTTGTTCTGGCTCCACTACATCTTTCACAGCACACGCTATGTCTCTTTAAAAGAGAAGTTAATGAAATGTTCATCAACAGTATTCATGAAGGAGTGAGAGAGACCAAGTTCAAAATAACAACAGATGTAGGCTTCTAAGACGTCTCCTTCATTTCCACAATCCTTTAAAATACCCAGTTAGCTTTCATGGGTTCACACATTTTGCAGTCAAAGGGGTTGGGATGGAAAATGAATTTCAAGTGACTGAACAAAGATGTTTACATATTCTAGGATCCCTTTCAGCATCAGTTTAATATATAGGTGTTTAAGAAAATTGATAGCAAATAGGAACAGATTGCTTGTGCACTTTAGCTGATCTTACAATCATTGTCTATGGGAGGCAGTGTTTGGTGTCCAATAGGATCTTCTCCTTGTCCAGACAAATGTCCCTAAGGAAAGCTGAAGAGCACAGCACTATAAATTAAAATAGAGACTGATTCTAGGTGCCAGCACTATAAATCTCTGCTTCCTCCCACCCCATCCCACTCCATTACAGCCAGAGACAAAAATAAAAACATTATTTACACTTTAACATTGTAAGTCTAATCACAAAACACTTAAGAAAAAGAAATCTGGAATAATACGTAATTGGAGAGCAGAGAGAAAATTTAAATGAATTATTTTCTTCTCAAACTAATATGAGGGGAAAGCATGCCAATAAAAATGTCAGATATGATAGATCAAACAAATATGTGTAAGTAGTTATATATGTACTCATTCTATATAGATCAGCTTTTAACTAACTCTACTTCTGTAGTTGGAAAGCACATTTTAACATTTACCCCTTGTGTTAGGCTGGGTACTTTAGAGAAACAAATACACAGCAACGCATGCATAAGAGAGAGTTTTATGTAAAGGTTAAGTGCACATCAAGAAAACATCCCAACCCAGTGTTGCCCAAACCCACAAGTCCAACATTAGCCCATTAACCCATATGTCCAACACCAGTCCACGAAGTCCTCCTCTATCTCATAATATACCCTCAGGGATACTAAATGCAGGAGGAAAGACGAGTTAGTGAATGTGTAAGCATCTCAGTGCTGGCAGGGGTCTCCACAAGGCTGCTCCAGCACCCAGGGCTGCATCAGAGTAAGTCCAGGTGGCCTCTCCTTGGGAATGTCTTGTTGGAAGTCAGTCTTGCCAGCTGAAGCAGGGAACTGCTAAGGAAGCTGCACCCTGGAGCGACCATCAGAAAGCAAGAGACCTGGGAACTAGAAAGGCAAGGCTCACCGAGCCATTTATCCCTCCACCCTTCAATTAACCCCAGATGTGTTTATTGGCCACACTGGCACAATAAACTAACTAACTTGCTCTTCATTTCTCGTTTACCTTATTTCAACAGGAAGATTTTCTGTGTAATAAAAACATAAAGTGCTTTGGATTTTATAAATATAGTCTGGATAATGGAACTTTTTCTATATTGTTAATAGATATATATGTCAGCACTATCACTTATTTCATTTTTTAATTTTGATCTTCATTTTTATTTATAATGCCCTTCCATTTAAAAAAGAGTTTGAACAATCCCATTGAGTGTTATTATTATATTTCAAAGATAAAGATTCCTGGTGGGACAATGATTACATACTCTGTTACTAACTGAAAGAGGGTCATTAAAACTCACCAGGTGCTTTTCAGGGCAAAGATGCGGCAATCCATTTCCATAAAGATTACAGCCTCAGCAATTCCATGTGGGGGTTCTAATCTGTCCTCCAGGTTTGCGCTGAGTTAGATTTACCGCTAGACCTGGAATTTCACAGAAGAGCATTACCTTCTTCAAGACAGCAATAAAAGCTCTTAAGGGGGAAAAAATCATGGAGAAACATTTTCATATTTGTAAATAAAATATCAACTTACTGAAACTATAAAGCATTTTTCAGGATCTATGTAAACTTTAAGTATGTTTTCATAGATAAAATTGCACTGCAGGACTCAGTATAAATGTGTTCTTAATTTTTCTATTTTCTGTGTTCATTTTGTCATCTTATCTTTAACATTAAAGAATTTAAAAATAAATAATGTACATATGTAATCTATAGTAAATACATAGTATCAGTAAATATATTAATAATATAAGTAAACCCAAATTTCATAAAATATAGGAACATAAATATAGAATATAAAAGTTGTGCTAACAGGTTTACATTTATTAATTGTGGTCACTATGTAACAGTAGAAGGTTTTAATAAGAGAAAGAGGAAGCGTTCTACTCTGGTGAAGCGTTACAGTCTCACAATGCCACAGAAGCTTGTCTACCCTGTCCTGTAAGGTCACTGTGAGTGAGAATCACTGCGAGTCGGAATCGACTTGATGGCAGTGAGTTAGAGGAAGTTTCAAAAGTTCATGGAAAATGGAATTTATAGAGAATGAGAGTCCTCATTAATTCTTACAAAACTGTTGACATAGAAGTCATATATATACTTTTAAATAGTTCAATCATATGCAAAATAGCTGTGTAATATCACCACGATCAATTTTAGGACACTTCTTCTGCCTTGCACTCATTGTTAGCTCCTCTTTTCCTGCCAGCGTCCTGTGCCATGTCCCTAGGAAACTAGCAATCCAGTTGCTACCTCTGTAGATTTTCCCATCCCGTACTCCATACACAGGAAAACATCAGAAACAAACAAACAAACAAATAACCTAACAAGAATAACAAAGTAAAACAGACAAAAACCACACTCAAAATGAAAGCAGAAAACATTAAAAACTTGAACAAATATACATTGGCCCAAAAGGGAGGTAAAACGACGCGCTGTCTCATTTTTACCTATGTATAATTGCAGTGATCTACCCTACAATACAATCTGTCTGAAAACAAGGCCATTCCCTTCCCTGGCCCATCACTGCAGGGCATTTACCAGAAGCTTAATCCACAGAGCGACCCTGCAAATGAAGCTGAGGCTTTCACTTTCATCCATCGCCCTCTGCAAATGGGTGTTCAAAATTTAAGCTTTAATATCATATCTTCCTTTGGATTTGGATCTTATTATTTATAGTCTTTGAATGACACAAGCTTAGATGGCTGCTTTTCTAAGTCGGACTTTTAAGAACCCAGATGCTCTTCACTCTGACAGTCCTGGCATCTAAAATATTGTGTATCTATAACACGTATGATTTCTTTGCCTTCAAGTTCAGTTAAAGATTTAAAATTCATAAATATAAGTCAAAGTATAATAATTATCTAAGAATATAAACACATCTATCCTAATGACATAAAAAGATATATTTAGTGAGAAATATCTTATGCTTGATATTGTGATAATAATTATAAGTCCTTTTGAAGGGTAAATATAAATGGCACAGAATTTTTTAGAGGTTCTAAATGACTTTAGTTTAAAGAATAATAAAGGTATAATAATCAAAACAAGATAATCAGTAAATTTGGGCTGGCATTTTTTCTCTGTCTCCCATGATTCTGTGACCTTGGGCAAGTTTCAATTTTCTGGAAAATTATTCCTTGGTTTTCAGTAGCTGAGCAATTCTCTGATTCCAAATAGAAAGCATTTGCAAGACGTATACAGCCAACATTCAGGAATGAAACGGTTATTAGTTAACAAGAATCACGATGCATTGGCTTGGGTTAATTTTCCAATCATTTGACCCAGTCTACTAATATTTGTGGGAACAGAATTTTGGCCTACTATTGTAACATCAATAAAACTCATTTTTCAAATTTGAAAAGGAACCAGCACAAACAAATGGAGACGCTGGGTTTCAGAAAAACAGAAAGCTATTTTAAGTAGACTTCAATAAATCATACCCATAGAGGGTATAAAACAAGAAAAAGATAAAAACTTAACCATTGTTTTCCCTAAGAACTCACATTGCTTTATCTAATTTGGTGGCTATTAAAAATACAGGCACAGATTATTTAAAAATCAAAACAACATGTATCTCCTTCAATTACAATTAAACTTATCTTTTCAAGGTTTATACATAATAAAGAAAGTTTCTTGGGTCAAAATTCCATCATGTGAAAACCAAAAAGGATGACATCCTGGCTTTAGAATTTTTGACGACAGAAGCTATTCAAATATACCCTCTTCCTGAACATCTGTCATTCTTAGAAATGGGGCCGATTCAGATTGGCTCCCTAATTAACACAGGTGTCTCTTGTCTGTGGTATTCCCTATAATGTCCATATCACGGTGTTTCACTTTTTCTTTATTCTTTGGGGAGTAAAAAGCCAAAATTGTTAAGAACATGACTCAGTGTAGTGACTTAAACATATTTGAATCCAAGTATTTAATAAAATTGCCGGGGAATTTGATTGATTTGTCCATTTTCTCATCTCCAGGTGTCTTTGGCAAACACTGTGAGTTGAACAGTTACGGATTTGAGGAGTTGTCATTCATGGAGTTTCCCAGCTTGGATCCCAATAACAACTACATCTATGTTAAATTTGCCACCATTAAAAGTCATGCCTTATTACTTTACAACTATGACAACCAAACGGGAGACCGGGCAGAGTTTTTGGCTCTTGAAATTGCCGAAGAAAGGCTGAGATTCTCCTACAACATAGGCAGTGGCACGTACAAACTCACCACCATGAAGAAAGTGTCAGATGGACATTTTCACACTGCCATTGCACGAAGAGCGGGAATGGTAAAACATGTTTCCAAATGAAACCCTGTCTTAATATTTTTATCTACCCTGCCAGCCAGGCCTCCAAGAAAAACGTGAATGGAGGTGTAAATTGAGTTACATTATGCGTATTCTTTATTTTTGCCAATTCTGGCAAAAACCTGTTGTTGTTATTGCTCTTTTCATTGCCAAGTGCAGAGTCACCTTTTCCAGGCTACGGCTTTTCTGAAGCAATTCCCTAGGCCGATCTTTCCCAGTATCTCTGTGTGAGTTAAACACCCCTACCTTTTGGTTATAAGCCAGTCACTTGCCCTGTGGCATCACTAAGGATGCTTGGGATGAAGACTGGGGCTTAAATTAGTCAGCTTCCAGCTGACTCCAAGGGACGTCAGTAGTTCTCCCAGCAAGTGTGAGATAATCAAAGCCTTCAGATATTATTGCGTTTACTTTAATGTAGACGAAAGTGTTCTATGTGATAGCTTCAAAGATTCCTCTAATATTCAAGAATAGTTGAGCTCTCCACATAAAAGGATTTGAAAGCAAGAAGGAGAGTGGAAAAAGAGGTACAGTGAAGTTTGTCAGAGAGATGTAAAAAGAAATCTCATAATCTAGTTTTGATATTTAGTTGTAGTCATCAGTTTTTTAATAATATCAACTATGGAAAATAACTTGTCCTTAGGACTTCTGTCATAGGAAAAAATGCCTCCCTATTTCAGAATGAATTCCAAAATAAGTCACCTACTGGATTTTGAATCTTTATTTTCTTCAGTTCAAAGGGATTTTCTTGGAAAATGGTAAAATCATTAACTTCTCAGCTTTTCACTTTTGCATCGGCAGGATAGAAATGCCTCAATATACAGAGGCAGTAGTGGAAAATCCAATAGTAAAAAGTGAAGCCTTGAAATGCAAGGATTAACTTGTATGAGTAATTCAAATCGAAGACATCCTCCCTGTCTTCCCTTTGACGGAACCCTGTTACCAAGCTCTTGGAATATAAGAGAGATGCGTGAAATATTAAGATTGACTTTAAGATAATACCATTATTTAAGTTTTTAAGTCAGAATCACAACAATACCAGTTTATAGCAGAAATACCAGTGTGATACTACCCATACTGCTATGGCTTTAAAGAACTCTACAGGGTATGCTATGTATCATGCACAGAGAGATGTGTTAAAATCTTGTTTGAAAAATAAAATGTAAAAACATTGCTTAACTAAAAGACCCAGTATAAAAAATATGTTGCATCATGATCGCCAAATACTGCGTTGGAAATTAAATTTCTCTGAGTTCTATTGATCACTCGGGAGAAATGCAATCCTATTAAAAGGTTCATCTAAGTTAGGTTGAGGCAAAGCATAAGATTGGAAACGTGTTTCTTAAAAATGTTACTATTGGTTGTAACTTATTGAAGAAAATTATAAGAAAAATTTACATGACATTGAATTCATTGTATGGAACTTAGCTGATAGAATTATTTAAAATTTTTCTTGACAAATAATAAGTTTGATGCTCAATCACCATAAGTTCATTCCATTCACTATCTCTAAAATGTGAGCTTTTTTAGGCTTACTTATATATGCCTCCCAACTAGCTATACGTTTTTATGAGCAATTCCTAAAAATACATAATGTATTGATAAACAGTGGAGCATTAAGGAATGAATCATTTCTTTACATGATGAATGTTGACTAATTCTGGAAGAAAAACTAGTAACTACTCCCTATGCACCTAAGAGAAGTATAATATTAGTGCATTTGCTTAACCTTTAGTCCCAGGTGGCCTACATGTACATTTTTCTTATTAAAAAAATAAATCTTGAGTTAGAGTAAATGGAGACCTTCATGGTTCTTAATAGTTTGACTCTATAAATGAAGCAACCTTGGAGGAATTCTGTTTTGTGGCATTTATACATATTTAGGATGAGTCCTTTATCTACTTAAATCCTCCTGCGATTTTAGATTCGAGGTGATTTCTCTCCTTGTGATTTACTAGCCATATTGTTCAGTGCATCAATTTTTAGAATAGCTGGATGGTAGGATAAATATATTTTCTAAAACCAGAAAGCAGTCCCAGCCCTATTATCTCACATTTTAAGAGAGATTAATGACATTTTGATAACTTTTATCTAAAAGACAAGGTAACTGTGATAATTGTCCATACAACTTACAATATGTAAGGATGCCCCAATTGGAATTTTAGGCATTATTTAGAAATGCAGGGCCCTGAGCAGTCACCACAAGTGAATGTATTCCACGGCAAACCAGGTGGATGATGTCCATACAGCTGTGATTTGGAAAAACGTCTGGCAATCAACCTCATCCAAATAAGTCACTGACGAGTCTTTGGGCACATTTCTACTCTGCTCCGTGTGGGTCCCTTGAGTCACAGTTGACTTCCTGGCAACTGATTTTTTGTTTTTGTTATACAGAAATATGTGCTCACAAGTTGACCTAATATGATAATTATATTATTTGTATATGTCACATAATTAATTTAGGTATTATATATTCCTATATAATAGATTAAGCCAACATGTTATAAAATTTTCAAACTCACATCTGCGTAGTGTTGCACGGTGACACACCTTGCATGGTGTTGGCTGCAAAGGACCGGAGCGACCAGGTGAACCTTTCCTTTTCCCTTTCATAGGCCGCTTCCTTAACGGTGGACTCTTGCTCGGAAAGCCAAGAACCAGGATATTGCACTGTCAGTAATGTGGCAGTTTCAGATGACTGGTAAGTAACATCATTATTGGGAATGTATAATTTACTCAAATTCAAGAGAAAATTATACATTTAAAATAAGTATATTATGTGTATGTTAAACAATCTCGTTTGATGAAAATGAGGAAGAATTGAAGCACTTGCGGGTGAAATAAAGGATTGCAGCCTTCAGTATGAGTTACAGCTCAATGTAAGGAAGACCCCAGTCCTCACAGTTCGCAACATCATAATAAATGGAGAACAGGTTGAAGCTGTCAAGAATTTTTTCTTACTTGAATCTGCAATCGATGCTCATTGAAGTAGCAGTCAAGAGATCAAAAGGCATATTGCATTAGGTAAATCTGCTTCATGAGATCTCTTTAGCTATTGAAGAGCAAGGATGTCACCTGGAGGACTAAGGTGCGCCTGACCCACGCCCTGGTATTCTCCATTGCATCATGTGCATGTGAAAGCTGGACAGTGAATACCGACGGGCAGAGGAGATGCATTTGAATTATGGAGCTGGAGAAGAATATTGAAAGTGCCATGGACTGTCGAAAGGGCAAATCGATCTACACTGGAAGAATTAGGGCCAGAGTGCTCCTTAGAGGAAAGGATGGCAAGACTTTGTCTTGCATACTTAGGCCATACTGTCAGGAGAGACCAGACCTGGGAGAAGGAAATCACATGGAGGGGGCGACAAAAACCAGGAAGGCCTTGGATGAGGTAGATCGACACAGTGGCTGCATTAGTGGACTCAGACATAGACAATTGTGAGAACGGCAGGGGACTGGGCAGTGTTTTGTTCTGTTGTGCATAGGGTTGCTATGGGTCAGAACTGACTCCATACCAGCCAACGGCAACAACACATTAATCAATTTAGTAGCATCCCTTATCAGGTCTGTAGTGAAGGAATGACAGATCTGACCTCACTATTAGAGTCACTACTACTTCTACTGTTACACTCCTTTCTGCTGACCCAATATTATTAGATCATTCTAATTGGACGGACTAGAAACATTATTTTGATGAGTTTTATTATGCTCCATATCTTTGCAAAATCTAATAGCTCTTTAGGTATCTATATAAAGAACACATGCATCAATCGATGATATTTTCTATCTGAACTGATCATGATGCAATATATGGTACAAAAAGTCACATTCACCACACATTCTTCCAATCTTTTGAGTGGATGCTGATATACTCATGTTTCCTTTCTAATTTAGGACTCTTGATGTTCAGCCAAATCGAGTCACAGTTGGAGGTATCAGGTCACTAGAACCAATCCTTCAGCGGAGAGGACACGTGGAAAGTCATGATTTTGTTGGGTGTATCATGGAGTTTGCAATCAATGGAAGACCCCTGGAACCAAGCCAAGCCTTAGCAGCACAAGGCATTCTAGATCAGTATGAAAACTTCATTTCTGTTTTAAAGGGAAATCCATCAAGTATCTTATAACTTAGCATCAAAGATGTTTTATGCTGCTTTCGATTTTTAGTACTTATCTTTGAAATGTGTTGACATAACCATGGTATATCATTAGAAAATTATTCTTTCCCTTTTCTTTAGTCTCTCTCTCTCTAGAAATATACATATATAGAGAATGTATATATACATGTATATATGTATATCTATATGTGTGTATGCGCATATATGTACATGCATAGTGGCTTCAAAGAGTTTATGAAAAATGGAGTGGAAAGATAAAGAAATTTTTCTGGGAGCTTTTTGAAGTACCCTTGTATATTTTCTACGGGATGCACATACCATTAAGCATTTAATCACTTACCAAAAGGCCGGAGATTCAACCAGCCCCCCCACCCCCACACACACTCCCTCACAGCCCTGCCAGCCAGAGGTGCCTCCGAACAGCCCTAGGTTGTGGAGCGGTCCTTTTCTGCACACATGAGATTGTCATGACTCGGAAAGTGCTTGACAACAGCAAAAACTGGGTGTTGTGTGCATGTTCCTATTTATATATGTATGTGCGTACCTGTCTCCATACACATGAGTAAGTCAAAATATATTGCTTTAAAACACTGAAAGCACACTTTAACACAAGCATCAAGGTGTGGAGTCATTATTTCTCTCCTCCTAAGTCTGTATTCTACTGCTGGTAGTGATTTCAGCTCTATAACCGTTTCTAGATTTTTAAAATTTCTATTTATACCATATCAAAACAGCAGCTTTGACAACTTCAAGAGACTCAAATTCTGTTCGCCTTGAGTGTGCTTTGAGTTTGCAGAACAAAACCAATTCCAAAGGGGCACAACGATGACTGTACAGTAAACGGGATAAGGTTTCCCAGCAGCCCTTTCTCCCTCTAACGAGTGAGCAAGGAACCTCTGTCACAACGTTCCTAGCTTTTTTCTCACAAATACACTTTTCAAATTGATTTTCCTGCATCCATTGTTTAAAACTATCAAGACAACCCTGTGGGAGTTGTCCAAAGGGATTACTGTAGCCTCCTGAGCTGATCTCTCTTGCTTGAATTGGAATAGCGCAGAAGAGCCCCTGAGAAACTGCTCTTTTCATTGGACCTCTTTTGGCAGGTTCCCTTCCACGACAAAGACATGTGTATGACTGTGAAATTCTGTCTGCATCTTTCCACAAATCACAGAGAGACATGTTTAAACGTGTTTTGTTTGGACTGAGCTCATGTGTATGCAGGGGAACCCTAGTAGCAATCCTTTTGACTCACCCTCATATACCATGGGACTTCAAAGTTTGTGAGGAAAAGAATCAATTAGCTATTAGTCCCATTTTTCCATGAATTTTAAAAAATTATTATTTTTAAAATATATTTTTAATAAATCTTTTTATTGGGGCTTATACAACTCTAATCACAATCCATACATACATCAATTGAGCAAAGCACCCTTATACATTCGTTGCACTCGTCATTCTCAAAATTCGCTTTCCACTTGGGTTCCTGGAATCAGCTCGGTTTCCTTTTTTTACTCTCCCCCTCCCTCCCTGCTTCCCCCTTCTCCTTTAATAGTTTATAAATAACTATTTTATCTTATCTTACACTGCCCGGCATCTCCCCTCACCCACCTTCCCATTTATTGCCCATCTCACAGAGAGGAGGTTACACATAGATCTCCAAGATCGGTTCTCCCTTTCTACATCCCCTCCCCTCCCGGTGTCGCTACTCCCACCACTGGTGTTGAGGGGTTCATCCGTCCTAGATTCCCTGTGCCTCCAGATTCCTACTGCACCGCTGTACATCCTCTACTATAACCAGATCCGCAAGGTAGAATTAGGGTCATGACCCTCCCCTGCTTATGGATAGGTAGGCTTAACATAGTAAAGATGACAGTTCTTCCTAAACCACTTTACAAGTTCAATGCTATACCAATTCAAAAATTATTTTTTGGGGGGCTCGTACAATGTGCATCCATCCATCCATTGTGTTGAGCACATTTGTACATTTGTAGCCATCATCCTTCTCAAAACATTTGCTTTCTGCTTGAGCCCTTGGTATCAGCTTCTCATTTCCCCCCTCGCACAGCACTCCCCCCTCCCTCATGAACCCTTGATACTTTATAAATTATTATTTTATCATATCTTACACTGTCCAACGTCTCCCTTCACCCACTTTTCTTTTGTCCGTCCCCCAGGGAGGAGGTTATATGTAGATCCTTGTAATCAGTTCCCCCCACCCTCCCGGTATCACTACTCTCACTACTGGTCCTGAAGGGATCATCCATCCAGGAGTTCCTGTGGTTCCAGTTCCTATCTCTACCAGTGTACACCCTCTAGTCTAGCCAGATTTGTAAGGTAGAATTGAGATCATGATAGTGGGGGGTGGGAGAGGGGGAAGAAGCATTTAAGAACTAGAGGAAAGTTGTATGTTTCATCATTGCTACCCTGGACCCTGACTGGCTCGTCTCTTCCCTGTGACCCTTCTGTAAGGGGTATCCAGTTTCCAACAAATGGGCTTTGGTTCTCCACTCAGCACTCATCCTTATTTTCAGTGATATGATATTTTGTTCTTTGATGTCTGATACCTGATCCTTTCAACACCTCATGGTCACACAGGCATATATTTATAGGTTTAGCATTAAGGTAGTTGATGGACATTGGACCTCCACTCAAGTACTTACTCAATGCAAGAACACTTTGTTCTATAAAATTGGCATTCCATTATTCACACCTTCCCGACATGAAGACAAATGAGTGCATAAGCAAATGTGGTGATGACAGCTGATGGTCCCCGGCTATCAAAAGATATAGTGTCTGGAGTCTTAAAAGCTTGCAGGTAAACAAGCAGCCATCTAGCTCAGAAACAACAAAGCCTACATGGAAGAAGCACACCAGACTTTGTGACCACGAGCTGTAGAAGGGACCAGGTATCAGGCATTAAAGAACAAAAAATCATATCAGTGGGTGTCCATGAACTTTTTGATTTCCTGCCTCCCTCTAAGGTCTGTTACGTAAGAACACATATAAGGTCTATTAAAGCTAGTAGATTTCTAGCAGATATCTCAAACTTCATATGTTTACAGAACTGAAATTCTGACCTGTGTTCCTTGCTTCTATCAAACCCACTCCTATCCCAGTATGCCTTAGGTCAATTAATGATAAAGGAAGCATGTATGTTAGACAGGCTGGCACAATAAACTATTGCACTATCCATCTGCTAAACCCAAATTATGACCTTTGGCTTCTCTTTTGCATTTATACCTCACGTCCATCCAATTTCCAAGCATCAGAATAAAAAATTTAAAACAGAATCAGTCTTGGTGCTCCTCAAAAATGATCCAAGAATTTGCCAACTAATGCACAGTCATTCAATGTCAAAGTTGTTACTCAGAACGGTAAAGCCTCATGCCCTGGCTTTTCCTTACCTTCTGGCTTTGTCCTGAGCCTCTCTTGTTCACTCCATTCCAATCAGAGCAGACCGCTTGCTTTTCCTCCATATGTGAGGTGAGCTGCCAGCTCAGGGCTTTCTTTAGAACTTGCTGGAGGTTTTGTTGTTGTGTGTGTGTGTGAGTGTGTGTGTGTGTGTGCCTGGAATGTTTTCCCAGATACATGACGTTTACTTGCTTCTTTAAGATTTTACAATACATGTGCTCTTTCTTCACTGCTTAAGGTAGAAATCTCCATCCCTCGAATCCTTATACCTATCTTCAGTCTTATTTTTCCCATAGCATTTACTTCTGTCCATTCAGATAGAATTTTTCCGAAATTTGTCTTTACCATCAGTCTCCTCCACAGGAAACAACACTCCATAAATATAGGGATATTTGGGTCACCACGATACCTTCATGCTTAGAACAGTGACAGAAACATAGCACACACTCAGAGATATAAAATCAAATAAACATCTGTTCTCGGAATCAATTTAACCCAGAATGCTTATTTGACAAATATATCTTGCTCAAATAAAAATTACTGTAAAACTTGACACGTCTTTTAAAAAGTGTGTACTTTTTGGTAATGGCGGTGTCTGAAATTCTGTTTTTTAGATGTGAGTAAATCAAGTGATATGGAATAACTTCTCATACAATTACATCCTCCAAATAGACTTGTAACCTAAGCTTAAGCTAATTGAGTGTTTGAAGGGAAGCTGGTCAATAAAATTTACATTTGAGAAAACACATATTTGGCATGTTTCCCCATCTCATTTTGTGTCATTGCGCTCTGATGTGATTTTGTTTCAGATGCCCTCGACTGGAAGGCGCTTGCACCCGCAACCCCTGCCAGCACGGTGGCACATGTGCGGATCACTGGTCTTGGCAGCAGTGCCATTGCAAGGAAGGGTTGACAGGAAAATACTGTGAGAAATGTAAGCTGTTTCATCATCCATGGGAAATTATGCAAACCTTGAAACTTATTAATGCATATGCCTAAATACGTGGAGGCATACTGGAGATGTACTGGATTACACTCTGGGCTGCTCAGGTCCGCAGTTCCACCCAGCAGCTGCTCCTACGGAGAATGACAGACAAGGCTTTCTACTCCTGTAAGGACTCGTTTCAGAAACCCACAGGGCAGTTCGACTCCCAAAGGATTCCTGTGAGCTGGACTCAACTCAGTGGCAGTGAACTACACATGCTATTTTAAAATAACTTTTTCCTTTTTTATACAGAGAGTATTACATGGACAGCATCTATTTGATGAAATAGTGGAGACGAGGTGGAACTGTAGGGTAAGCATTGGACTTCTCAGGCTAAGTGGATGGTTCAAACCCATCAGTTGCTCCTTGAAGAAAGACAGGCTTTCTCCTTCCACACATAAAGCCTAGGAAACCCTATCAAACCAAATGCTGCCACTGAGTTGATTCTTTTTTGTTTGTTTTATATTTTTAAAATCATTTTATTGGGGACTCATACAACTCTCCACACAATCCATATATCCATCCATGTGCCAAGCACATTTGTATATTTGTTGCCATCATCATTCTCAAAATAATTTCTTTCTACTTGAGTCCTTGGTATCAGCTCCCAATTTTCCCCCCTCCAATCCCCACCCTCCCTCCCTCACAAACCCTCAATAATTTGTAAATTATTATTTTTTCATGTCTTACACTGTCCAATATATTTGTTCACTCACTTTTCTGTTGTCTGTCTCCCAGGGAGGGAGTTATATGTAGATCATTGTGATCAGTTCCCCATTTCTCCTCCACCTTACCCTTACCCTCCAGGTATCTCGACTCTCATTATTGGCCCTGAGGAGTTTACCTGTCCTGGATTCCCTGTGTTTCCAGTTACTATCTGTCCCAGTATACATCCTCTGGTCTAGCTGGATTTGTCAGGTAGAGTTGGGATCATGGTAGAGCAAAGTAGAAATGCCTTTCTGAGTTCCTGAGACTACACATCTTTCTGGGAGTAGAAAGCCTCATCTTTCTCTGAGGGAGTGGCTAGTGCTATAGAACGGTGAACCGTGTGATGAGCAGCCCAGTGCATAGTCTACCAGCACTCCCTCTGGAAAAGTTAGCAAGCATTTCTGGGAGTCAGAATGCACTCAATGGCAGTGGGTAGTGTGACTTGAATTATTGCTCTTTTATCTAAAGCAATTGTGGGCATTTTATAAGGCCAGAAAGTCTATGATACTTTGGCTTAATATTTTCTTAATTTGAGGAGATATTTCTCTGGTGATTTTTGTTTTTAATTTGGTTAAGAGGTATACACATGGGATAACTAAGTGAGTACATAACATTTATAATTATTATATTTTTATTGACTTGATCAATGTCTGAGATCCCCTTTTATAACTGACATAAAATTTGCATGTTATAAAATTTTCAAATATGAAATTATATTTTGCATATAATATTCAGTACTCAGGCTCTTTTGAGCTTATTTTCCTTACATTTTTTTCTCATCAAAATTATTTGTAACTATAAATTGAACTTCTATACTTTCAGAATGTACTCATTTTACCAGATTAAGTGCTGCATGGTGATTATTTATATAAAGGTAGAAATAGAAATATGTGTCTTTGAAATACTTACCCAAATATCTAGTATAGTTGAGTATAAAAATCACAAATCATTTTTAACCATGAAAACATATGTCCATTGGAAAATTTGACAACACTGCAAAACTGATTACAGACAGAGAACAGCCTCCCACAGTAAGAAAGTATTTCATCCAAAATGCCGGTAGCTGGGATTGAGAAATCCTGCACTAATATCTCTAATAAAAAAAATCAGGTTTGAACTTATTATTGCTTCAAAGGGTATAGTACCTGAATTAATAAAGCAAATGCAAATGCAGTGAAACTGGCCCCAGAATAAACATATTTTCAAAGGGTGGCTATCTCTTCAAGTTTTTATTTTTTATCTCACGTATCAGCAATTTTTATGAGAATTTCCAAAATGATTAGTGTTTGTGTTTTTATTGTATTATTTGATTGTGGTTTTAAAATGAATTTAACCATTCTAAGTCAATGTATACAATAGTCCACAAGGGGAAGTAATTTTTTCCAATGAAGGTTTGGGGGCTTGATTCTAAAATTTAAAATTTTTTATTGACAATTTCCATAATGGTCATAATTTTACACTACAGAAAACCCTAAGAAATACCTAATGAAAGTATTTGTTTTGCTTTTTCCCATGGGTTTCAGCTATTACCCCTGATACGGCTTTATCATTAGAAGGGAAAGGGCGGTTGGACTACCACATGAGTCAGAATGAAAAGAGGGAATATTTGTTAAGACAAAGTCTGCGAGGTGCCACGTTGGAGCCTTTTGGTGTGAACAGTCTGGAAGTAAAATTCAGGACAAGAAGTGAGAATGGCATTTTAATCCACATCCAAGAAAGCAGCAATTACACTACTGTGAAGGTAAGATAAACGCTAATGGCGACTCCATTTGATGAGACTGCCTGCTGTGTCGTGGTTTAAATCACTTCTCCCGTAATTTCTGTCTTTTTCTTTACAACCCATTAGAAGTCCAACTAATGCTGGGCACTAATCCAATATCATCTATCTAACTATTCCCCAGGCATTGGCCAGAGTAACAAAGATTTGAATGGTTTGGCCTCTAAACACTTTGTCTTGGTTTAGAGACCACTGCTTGGTAGGTCAACATAGAGAAAAGGCCGTGCCTTTTGTTTTGTCAGTTAGAGATGTACATTTCTTTTCCTACTGTGAAACAACACAATGTAGTAAGCCTTTTAAAATGAAAAGATGCCGTCTTCAAATACTTATTCCAAACACGAATATGTCTGTATCAATTAGCAGGAAAATATTAAATTGAAATGATCTGACTTTATCCTGGAGAAAGGACTATATAGGTAACACTTACATTACATTAGGATTTATTGTACTTGTGTGTCTTTAGGATTTATTGTGCTTGTGTGTCTTTAGGATTTATTGTGAGTTAAACTTAAGCTAACATCTGCTGATGATTTCTAAAGAAATAGCTTGTAAACCTTATATTACATGAGAATAATGTACCGATTAGTCATTATGCTTTTACATAATTCCCTATTTTATTATTAGTACATAAATATTATTGAACTAATGAATACAGTTATTTGGTATGCATCTAACATTAGCACCTAACTTTCTTAATTTTTAAAACTATTATCATAGAAAAATTTTTATCACAGAAAAACCTTCATTCCTTGCACACTCAACTTCTTGGCCCAGTAACATCATTCTTTTTTATTAATGACACTTTGCAAATCATAAATCTAATGACATTTTTAATAATAGGACTTTTAGGAAATTCTTAAATGACAAGCCCTGATATCCTGACTTGTCTTCACTTATCAACCAATATTTTGAAGCAAAGGGTCAATATAGATACATAAATACTAGGTTTACTGTATATACTTTACTGAAAATAAGACATTTGCCTCTAAACTTCAGTCTCAGTATCATTGAAAATATTTTCTGTCCATGCCAACCCTTTTATCATATTCTCATATATAGTCTTTGATATTAAACTGCAAAAGCAGCATTTTAAAATTCTCAAATTAACCACTTGATCCAGTGGTCCTCGAGTGGGAGTGGTTTTATCTCTAAGAGGATATTTAGCAATGTCTAATTATATTGTTTGACTGTCACAAGTTGGGGGGGGTGTGCTACCAGCACATAGTGGGTTGCCACCAGGAATGCTGGTAAATATCTTACAATGACCTGAACAACCCCACCCATAGCGAGGAATTATTTGATTGTGCTGGGATTGACACCCGCGGCACCAGTGACACCCAATACAACATCTTCAGGTTTAAACTTTGCCTTCATAATTTCTACTAAGGGTTCAGCTTCAGGATTAATAAAGTCATGTAGAATAGAGCACAGCAGCCATTGTACAACATTATTAGTTTGATATCTATAATTTACTGTTAGAACTATATCAGCAATAAAGAAAGAACTAGAGTTTTATGCTTCTGAAAATGAAGGATCAAGAATCCTTTTTAAGTTTGCAAAAGCTTTGACATTGAGGTTTGAACTTGATCTGTAAACTCCTTCCAAGTCCTCATGCCTTTTAAATGACCTAAGAAGCATTTCTGTACATTATCTCTCGAAGCCAGTAATTCAAGTCAAAATAAAATGTGGTCGAAGAAATCAGAGACAGACTTTTAAAATTTGTTATCTTTAAGAAGTCACCACATGCTAGGATCCATTTTTGTCACCGCAATAAAGTCTTGCATTTTTAGTAGGGCAGCGGCATGAGTTTTCTCCAGATTTTATTTTATTTTTTCTACATTCGTGGAAGCATTTTGAACATTTTTTTCTCCTCTAAGGGGAAAAAAGATGATAATGAGTAAATATAATGAGCAATGCAACTGCAAATGCATATTTATTTTATGTAAAATTTTGAAAAGCTGCTTTTCAGATTCGAAGAGACTTGGCAGGTACAGTGAGCTGATAAGGAAAGAACAGGATAAAGAGAACCACATCGATGTCATGATTGGCTTTTGGGAGCACACAAGTTGTTTGCATGTTAGGAATATGATCTGCTTATAGAGACTAGGAAACTGGTTAGAAAGGACGGCAGCATTTATCAGTTACCTCCTCAGTGACCAAGCCTTCTGGCTTACTCCTTCCATTTGGCTCACTTTCTCACAGTTTCCATTTTTCTTTATTTACTGATTGATCATCGCTGGCTTTTAATCTGATCTGTCTCTCTGCTTCTTTTTTTTTTTTTTAGCTCTGCCTTGCACACAGGCAGCCAAAATAGTCTATTTTTCAGTATTTGAAAACAAAAGTGGAATAAATGAATAAATATTTCATATAGTCAGAGGTGCATTTATTAGGAGGAAGTAGCATTTGTAATGTAAGGAGAGAGTGAAAAAGTATAGAACATCTCAGATAAAAGCACAAAGACAGCAGACTTGTGTATAACTGTGTTGGTACTGGATTTTAAGTGCTTCATAAAGTTCTCATTATTCATGGCATGCATGCTAGATTAGTAGTCAGGTAATGGAATTCATTTCTGTTTTAAATCAATTCTCTTGTTTTTGTGTGTAGTATATCTACAAGAGGGTTTCAAAAAATTTTGGAACATTTTAGGTATTATTTAATTCCATTTTCCATAAACATTTTGAAAGCCCGTCATATTTGATGTGTAGTGCAGAATTGTATAATAATAATAGTCTCCTGGAAGCATAATGGTTACATATTGAGTTGCAAGCCTCAAGATTAGCATTTTAAAACCATCCGACATTCAGCAGGAGCAAGATGCAAACTTCTACTCTCAAAACCAGTTCCAGTCTCTGACACCCACCGAGGCGTTCTACCATTCAACCATGTTGTGTAGGGTTGCCGAGTCAGAATTGACTCAATGGTAGCGAACTAAGTGCTACATGTAGATAGATATTCATATAATAAAATTTATATCATAAAAATTGCCTATCCATCTACCTCTATATATGAAGACTTCAAGTATTTATGGAAAAATTAAAGAATAGTGAGTTTTTGGTGAAGTTTGCAAATGTGCATACGTGCGCTCGCATGCATGTGCGGGCGTTTTCCAATGAGTCTACAAATGCAGATTTGGGATGAGGGATCCAAGGGATCTCTAGAGAGAAAAATGAAACTGAACAATTAAATGCATGAATAAATACAACAATCTAATTTGCCATCAGTAGAAAAGTGAATAAACAAACCATGCTACATACATCGTGGGATGCCATGCAATGTTAAACAACAACGATGATGTCTCTGTGAAACTCTTCACGACATGAATGGACCAGAAGGACAGTAAGTCAGTGAGATAAATGAGTCACAACAGGGTTAATAAACATGAGCTAACTCTTTTTTAAAAAATTCTTTTATTGGGGCTTACACAGCTCTTATCACAATCCATGCTGACATCCATTGTGTCAAGCACATTTGTACATTTGTTGCCATCATCATTTTCAAAATATTTTTTTCTACTTGAGCCCTTAGTATCAGCTTCTCATTTTTCCCCTCCCTCTCCCACACTGCCTCCCTCATGAACCGTTGATAATTTATAAATTATTGTTTCTGCATGTCGTACACTGACGAATATCTCCCTTTACCCACTTTTCTATTGTCTGTTCCCCTTGGAGGGGGTTATATAGAGATCATTGTTATTGGTTTCCCCTTCCTCCCCCTACCTTCCTCTTCCCCTCCTGTTATTGCTACTCTCATTATTGGTCCTGAGGGGTTTATCTGTCCTGGATTCCCTAGATTTCCTGTAACCATATACATGCTCTAGTCTAGCTGGATTTGTAAGCTAGAATTGAGGTCATGATAGTGGGGCGGGGAGGAAGCATTGAAGAACTGGAAGAAAGTTGTACGTTTCCTTGGTGCTATCCTGCACCCTGACAGGCTCGATTCTTTCTTGTGACTCTTCTGTAAGGAGCCCATTCTTATAGAAAGTCAAGAAAAGTTTTCCCACTAGCAGAAAGATTCTTCAATAGTTTCCAGAGGTGGAAGGAGAAGGGAGAGTAAATCACTCACTAGAAGGTAGATACATATTAACTTGGGTAAAGATGAAGATTAAAAAAATAAATTACATTATAAAAAATAAATTTGAGGAGTAAAGATACACGTGGAAAGGATTTTCTCAGGTAACCCACCACCGCCACCACCACTACTACTACATGGCATTGATTGTTTTCAACTCCTGGAAATTTCATGTATTCTAGAGTAAAACAGAGCTCCATTTGGTTCCCTGGCTTTAATCTTTAAGGAGGAGAAAAATCACCAAGCAAAAAACCTAGTACGATGCTTGAAAAGTTAGGAAGAGTGTGTGAGGGACGGTTTTAATTGAGGAAGGAGAACATCAAGGATCTCAGAAGGGGAACATAAATATTCTTACTCACTGACTGACCCACGATGCAGTCCAAGTGATTGCTCTTCAGAGATTTGTCAACGAAAGAGGACAAACAGGAGAGAAGCAGGGAACGGGGAGAAGGCTCTTACCAACGCTTCTGTCATAAGGACTGTTTATCTATAAAGCATGACCCAATTGAATAAACATTGTAATTTAACTAGCATATTCATATGTGTCCACGTTTCACTTTGATAATTGGGTTACATTATTATTTAGAGAGACCGTTTTTATGATATAGCATGATATTAGTTGAGTATGTAAATGTATAAGTATTTTTTTCTACAAAGGACAAATGAGCTGAATTTTGTTCTACCAGATGTTTGTTGCATCGAGAAATATGTGTAATTTGAAAGGCAAAATCAGTGGGACCCATCCCTTCTTCTCCATGTTTTGAGGCAGAGTGCCATGTCCCATCCTTGCCAAGGCACCAGCTCCATCTGGCAGAAGTGACAGGATTATGCTCTCTTAACCAAATGTTCATTTTACTTCATAAATTATTTCATTTTCTGAAGCTGTCTGCTGAGGATACTGGAAACGTGGTAATTAGAAACTGGAGTCGGGGTGTCTTGTTCCCCTGCGTTCTACCGGCAAAGAAGAAGAAACCAAAGAGCTTTCAGATCAATTGTGAAAGACAGCCAAAACGAAGCCTGGCCCAGACACCTAATTACAAAAAGCTTGCCATTTATTCATCATAGTTTTTCCTCTCAAAAATATAAATAAGAAGTATGATTTCCCCCTAAAATTCCAGTGTGTAATAGTTGAGAAGCAAATGGATTTATTTTTGTCTTTATTTTTCCAACTGTGCTTTATTTTTAGCTGAATCACTCATTTTTCTCTTTACACATGGTTTTAATAGTTTTGATCACTCTGGGCCAATTATGAAACTGACCAATAAAGTACATTCCCCAATGCATTTGAGACATCAGTAATCAGTCTAAGTGTATTCATGCATCTTAAAATAGGCATTCACTCTATTATTATCTCAGTAGTATTGGGGATAATGGTTCTGTGCATCTTGAAATTATAGATAGAAATGCGTTAAGTCCTTCAACTCTTCCAACTATTCTAAAATGATACATGCTTGTTTCCTAAAGTGTCTAAGTATACTCCAATGTCACTGCAGCCCACAGCTAATCAAGTTACGTTAGTTTGGCCAATATTTAGAGCTTCATCACCATTAATAATTGTATTGACATATGTCATATTTTAATTGGGTGCTATTTGATCTGCTTCATAGATTAAGAATGGCAGAGTTCATTTCACATCAGATGCAGGAATTGCTGGAAAAGTGGAGAGAAGCACTCCTGAAGTATATGTTGCCGACGGCCACTGGCATACTTTTCTACTTGGGAAAAATGGAACAGCCACTGTGCTATCTATCGACAGGATATTTAATAGAGATATCTTCCACCCAACTCAGGACTTTGGGGGCCTTGAGGTGCTCACTATATCTCTAGGAGGCATCCCCCCCAATCAAGCTCATCGAGATATTCAAACAGGTAAGTGCTAATACTGCGTAAGGTCCCAAAGGAATGATACTTTTCCCTAGGGGAAAAATGGTTGTATTTGTGATACTATCAATTATGGGTATTCTAAGATCTTCATGAATATCTGTAGAAATTTTGTAATAGGCGCTCCCTCAATGCAAGAACACTTTGTTCTAATAACCCGCCATCCCGTGACATTCACCTTCCCAACACAATCGCTAAAGACAAAATGGGTGCATAAGCAAATAAGGGAAGAAAGCTAAGGGTGCCCAGCTATCAAAAGATATAGCATCTGGGATCCTAAAGGCTTGAGGATAAACAAATAGTCATCTAGCTGAGAAGCAACAAATTTCACCTGGAAGGAAGCACACTAGCCTGTGTGATAATGAGGTGTCGATGGGATCAAGTATCAGGCATCAGAGACTCAGAACAAAAAATCATATCAATGTGAATTGAGGGGGAGGGCAGAGTGGAGACCCAAAACCCATCTGTAGACACTTGGACATCCCCTTACAGAAGGGTCACAAGGAAAACACAAGCCAGTCAGGATGCATGTACAGCACTAGTTAAACATACAACTTTCTTCTAGTTCTTTAATGCTTCCTTCCCCCGCCCCACCTCCTATCATAAATCCAATTCTACCTTACAAATCTGGCTAGAGCAGAGCATGTATGCTGGTACAGATAAGAGCTGGAAACAGAGGGACCCAGGACAGAAAAACCCCTCAGGACCAATAATGAGAGTAGCGATACCAGGAGGGGAAGGAGAAGGTATGGGGAGAAAGGGGGAACTGATCACAATGATCTACATATAACCCCCTCCCAGCAGGATGGACAGCAGAAAAGTGGGTGAAGGGAGACATCAGTCCGTACAAGATATGAAAAAATAATAACTTATAAATTATCAAGAGTTCATGAGGGAGGGAGAGGGGAGAGGGAAGGAGGGCAAAAATAAGGAGTTGATAGCAAGGGCTCAAATAGAAAGAAAATGTTTTGAAAATGACGATGGCAACCTATGTACAAATGTACTTGACACACTAGCTATGTATGTGGATTATGATAAGAGCTGTACGAGCCCCCAGTAAAATGAGTTTTTTAAAAACAAAAATTGTAATACAATGTTAGCCAGTCATCACTGTTGTTAGTGTCTTGCAACTCTCCTACCAAGTTCATAATTCAGCCTATTGGGCTTTCATGCCTTGCTTGTCATCCAACAGTTTATTTATAACTCTGATAGCTAATTCATCCATTTGTTCATCCACAGGACAGATAGTCACTAAGCCCTGTGATCACTACTGGCTTCACAAGGACAGTAAATAGCCACTACTTTTCTGAAACATCGCTGAGAAAGGGAGGAGGCTAGTGATCAAATATTCCTCAGAAAATATTTGGGTTCATATGATGATTATAGACTAAGATAAACATTGAACAGGAAGCATATCACGTTCTAAGGCACTGCTTTAAGAAGGTAGTGGGAGAGTTCCTAGGAAATTGGTAGTTTAACTTAAATCTGAAAATTAGGAAGGTAAATGGGGCATGAAAGGTTATTTGATATTCATGAGAATTGTAAAGAGAAGAATATTAAGCCAGGATGAGAGAACACAGCATGTTGGGGTTGCGTTGATTGGGACTGTTGAAAAAAAACAAAGCACTGTAAGCCATACCCCTTTGCTAGTTTCCAAATATGAAAGGATTCAAATAATGGAGAATTTATTCCATTATCTTTTAACTCACTTTTCCCATAATCTTTTTTAAGCCCCCTCAGAGATTCTTAGGGAGCCCTTGTGGCTAGTGGATAGGAGTTGGACTGCGATCCCCAAGGTTTGCAGTTCAAAACCACCAGCTATTCCTCTGGAGAAAGATGGGGCTTTCTACTCTCAAAAATGGTTATAGTCTTAGAAACTCACCGGGGCAGTCCTCCCCTGTCCTATAGGGTCATTGCGAGTGGACATCGACTCAATGATAGGGAGCAGTTTTGTTGAAGAGACTCCAGGTCTTGAGATAGGAGCATCGAGCTCTTCTCACACTGGTGGATTCGAATGACTGACTTTGTGGTTGGCAGCAAATTATTTCTCAGGGTTGTTTTGTTTCTTACCATTATCATCACCCAAGGAGCCTTTTCTCAGGAACCCTGGTAGTGCTGTGGGCTGGGACTGGGGCTGCTCACTGCAGGGTCAGACGTCCAAACCCACAAGTTCTTCAGGAGGAAAATGAGGCTCTCAACCACCTACAGGGTTGCTATGGGTGGAATCAGCTCAATCTCCATAGGTTTCGTTTGGGTTCAGAAGGAGCCTGTCCTTCTGCCTGAGGAAATGTCAATGCCACAGCCCCACTGCATAGCTGTTTGTGTCGAGCCATTGTAATAGTTAAGATGCATTTTTGTAACTGCAAAAACAGAAGTTGTTATAGACCTTGGTTGAAAATGTTGAAACCTTTATGACTAAAGTAATTCTCCTATATTGCTATTGCTGGTATTTTTTTTTCTATTAATTCGATTTTTTGTTGTGTTTGATGAATTAGAGTATGGTCTACAAAAATAACATACTTTTTTGGTAAATGAAATCAACACATAAAGAATTTCACTCTTGTGGAAAACATCACAACATTTCCAAAAGATTCGAATCTGAGCAATTCACTACCATCTTTTGACATGACGATTTTACTCAGCAGATGCACAGATTTCTGCCCTTTGCTCTGCACGGGGGCACGAGACTGTACATTCTAACTCTTCATGACATGATTGAGCAGCTTCTCCACCAGGTGCTAGTAGTACAGTGTTTTAATACTTTGATGTTCCCGAAACTGCCTGCTACTTTTGCCCCTGTGCCTTTAAAAAAATGATATAGATGTGTATATATACACATGCATATCATTCATTTTGACATCTTGATTCTAGTGGGCAATTCAGTGACATTAATTATATTCACAGTGTTATACAATCATCAAGGTTGTCAGTGCCCTAAAGTGAAACTCAGCTGCCCTTCCCATAAATAGTTCCAGTCACTGTCCTCTCCTGCCTGCTGCGGTTCACCACTGAGTCCATTTTGGTCACCATGTATTTGGCTCCTCTAGATAGGTCATGGGATCACACTGTATTAGCCCTGTTTCTGACACCGTGCTTTCACGGTTGCTCCATGCTCTGGTATATGCGAGAAAGCCCTTGCTCTTTACGGTCGAATAACGTTGAGTTGGATTGTTGCACCATGTTGAGTTCATCCATTCACCCGAGGATGGGCGCTTGTGTCTCCCTCCAGGTTTCGATGGCTGCATTGCTTCCATGCTGTATGGAGGAGAAAGCCTGCCTTTCAGTGGGAAGCACAGCTTGGCTTCCATCTCCAAAACAGACCCCTCCATCAAGATTGGCTGCCGAGGCCCCAACATTTGTGCCAGCAACCCCTGCTGGGGCGACCTGTTGTGCATTAATCAGTGGTATGCCTACAAGTGTGTGCCTCCGGGAGACTGCGCCTCCCACCCATGCCAGAATGGGGGCAGCTGCGAACCTGGCCTCCACTCTGGTTTCACTTGTAGCTGTCCGGAATCCCACACCGGGCGGACCTGTGACATGGTCGTGGCCTGTCTAGGAGTGCTCTGCCCTCAGGGAAGGGTGTGTAAGGCTGGAAGTCCTGGGGGCCATGTCTGCGTCCTGAGCCAGGGTCCTGAAGAGATCTCTCTGCCTCTGTGGGCCGTGCCTGCCATTGTGGGCAGCTGCGCCACCGTGCTGGCCCTGCTGGTCCTCAGCCTGATTCTGTGTCATCAGTGCAGGGGCAAGAAGAGCAAAAGTCCCCAGAAGGAGAAGAAGCCGAAGGAGAAGAAGAAAAAGGGAAGCGAGAACGTTGCTTTCGATGACCCAGATCACATTCCTCCGTATGGCGATGACATGACAGTGAGAAAGCAGCCCGAAGGGAACCCCAAACCGGACATCATCGAAAGGGAAAACCCTTACCTCATCTATGATGAGACGGACATTCCCCCCAACTCGGAGACCATACCAAGTGCCCCTCTGGCTTCCCCGGAGCAAGAGATCGAGCACTATGATATCGACAATGCCAGCAGCATCGCCCCTTCAGACGCCGACATCGTCCAGCACTACAAGCAGTTCCGCAGCCACACCCCCAAATTCTCCATCCAGAGACACAGCCCCCTCGGCTTTGCAAGGCAATCGCCCATGCCCTTAGGAGCAAGCAGTTTGACCTACCAGCCTCCGTACAGCCAAGCTCTGAGAACCAGCTCCCTGAGCCACTCAGCGTGTCCCACTCCCAACCCCCTCTCGCGCCACAGCCCCGCTCCTTTTTCCAAGTCCTCTACTTTCTATAGGAATAGCCCAGCCAGGGAATTACACCTTCCTATAAGGGATGGGAACACGTTGGAAATGCATGGGGATGCCTGCCAGCCTGGTCTTTTCAACTATGCCACACGGCTGGGAAGGAGAAGCAAGAGTCCTCAGGCCATGGCATCTCATGGTTCTAGACCAGGAAGCCGCTTAAAGCAGCCCATTGGGCAGATCCCACTGGACTCTTCTCCCCCAGTGGGGCTCTCTATTGAAGAGGTAGAGAGGCTGAACACCCCTCGCCCTAGAAACCCCAGCATCTGCAGTGCAGACCATGGGAGGTCTTCGTCAGAGGAAGACTGCCGCAGGCCACTGTCCAGGACAAGGAACCCGGCAGATGGCATTCCAGCGCCAGAATCTTCTTCTGACAGCGACTCCCACGAGTCATTCACATGCTCAGAAATGGAATACGACAGGGAAAAGCCAATGGTATATACTTCCAGGATGCCCAAATTATCTCAAGTCAATGAGTCTGATGCAGATGATGAGGATAATTATGGGACCAGACTGAAGCCTAGAAGGTACCATGGCCGCAGGGCTGAGGGAGGACCTGTGGGCACACAGGCCGCAGCACCCGGGGTGTCTGACAACACACTGCCCTTGAAACTTGGGCAGCAAGCAGGGAATTTCAACTGGGACAACCTTTTGAACTGGGGCCCTGGCTTTGGCCATTACGTGGATGTTTTTAAAGATTTGGCATCCCTCCCAGAAAAAGCAGCAGCAAACGAAGAAGGCAAAAGCGGGACAACTAAGCCAGTCCCCAAAGATGGGGAAGCAGAGGAGTATGTGTGAACTTTGTGTACTGGCATGATCAAACTTGCAAGCCAAGAAACACTCCAAGCCTTCTAACATTGCCAGCAAGAGTGGGGTGGGGCGGATAAACAGGCCAGTACGGACTGCTGGTTGAGGACAACCTTTAAAAATAATACCCACAATGCTGCTGAGACAGACTCGGGACAACTCTTAATTTAAATATGCTTCGTTCAAGTTATTTTCCTGCACGCTTTCTATTTTGTAATTAACCACGTGGCATGCAGCATTTGAAGGATTTTTCTTATTTACCGATGTTTGATTTGTGACTTAAGAAATTAATGTTGTTACCATTGCGGAAAAGAGCTTGTGTTTTCACAGTGGAGTGTGCATCTTGGTTCCCTTGCATCGTTGCTATTACGATATTTTGCATTGCAGCATCCCTGAGGTTTAACCAATCTTTGTACAGTGTGAAGTAATGATCGAAAGAGCCTGCCTATCTGTGAGTGAAAGAATAAGCAGTATTAACGTGTTTCAGAATTATAGTTTCCATAGTTGATGTTGCTTGGAAATGTTTGAATATTTGAATAAGTTGAACATGACAGTGGGTACTAAAATTAAGTCATTTTGTTCAGCACTTTAGGATGTTCTTACAATATTGTGTTGAAACTTATGAATCTCTTTGTAAATGGTCCGGTCTGCGTACTTACATCAGGCTTTCCTTTAGGAACCAAATGGTTGGACGTTGCCCCCGGAATACTGTCCCCTTCCCAACTGTGGGACGATATTGTCGGCAACACTTCACAGAGACACGTTTATAAGCTATTTATTGAGCAAAAAAGTTTTCTATGCTTTTAAAATTTAAAGAAGTGACTTAAAGAAAGCCTAACATTGGACTTCTTTTTCAACCACTTAACATTTATACTAAGTACCCAATTTATATAATTTATACAGATTCAAATTTCAACACTTCACTACTTCCTGTCTTTTTGTAGATTTTTTTTAATACTGTGTAAAAACCTTTTTTTTTTTTTTTAAACCTAAGCTGTGTTTTTGATACTGATATTTTCCTATGCTGAATAGTTTTCTTACTTTCAGGGAAGGTAAGAAGATACTTTTTTTACATTTGTTACTTATGTAACATTCATATTTTTCACATTTTGATATTTGTAACATATTGTATGCTTTCTACTTGTAAATGCCAATAATAGAATTAAAATATTTATTTAAAATACTCTTATTCACAAGTGTAATGTTATTTTTTCATCTTTCTATACTCCTTATACATGCCCCGTGAAGACTAGTCCCTGCTTGTAAATAACGAATGGTAGGTTTAACTATAAATGGGCAATGTCATTTTCTTTTAAAAAACATGAACAAGGATAATTGCCAGAATAGATATTGTAGGGTAACTGTAGGACATTCCTCCCTGTCAGAGTGCTTGGACGTCCCTGGAGTACAGTGAATCTAGACTAGGTTGGTCTTAGGGGACTAACTTTGAACCTGGTAACTGGTCTGATAATAAATGTCTTTAGAAGTTCTCTGTATAGTGTATTCACTGAGGGCCAGTCTTGGGCAAAGCTTATGCATAAGACACATCAATGAGTTAAAGTTAATTATGGAAAAAATGTCTGGGTTTGATTTTTCTCCAGGGATCCAGCCCCAAATTCTCTAAGCCCAATCATGGGTAGGAAGAATGACAATGGAAGTTGTCTTAAACATGTCTGTCTTTAACCTATTGAACATTCTGTTGTTTAAATTCGAAATGAACTTTATATTTTTCTCTTAGCCAAAACACAGTTTTGTTTTAGAGTAGTCACCTAAAGTCACCAAGAGTGAAAAGCCCAAGAAGACACAGTGGCCCATCACAAGATTTATTTGTGATAAATTTATAAATTTTTACATCTGAAGTAACAGGACTTCTGCAAATTATCTTCCAAACTCAGAACTATTTCATAATTGAATATCTGCTCCCAAACCTAATATTTTTAAGAGTATTAATTGTTAATACCAACTATACCATATCTAATCTAATTAGAATTTTAGTTATATGTAAAGTAAAAAGAGTTTTAAATCAACACCACTAGATTGAGTAATATGCCAAGACTATTTTAATAATGTTGAGGTTAATATTTTTTCTGTTTCAAAATAGGAAGCAAAATGTGGGTTTAATTTAAATCAATAATGTGGTTTAGAGACAGAGTGTGCTTAGGACACTAATCTAATTTTCTTTTCTTTCTTTTTTTTGTTATTGTTGTTGCCTGTGATGAGCCAACATACTTCAGTATTTCCCAATGAATTATAGTATTATGAATTTTATGCTCCAAACATGGAAACACATTGATTGCTTTGCATAACTCAAAACAGAATACTTTTTTTCTTCTTCAAGAAACTTCCAAGTATCTCAATGTCCTCAAGGATATAAACTCCATAATTGAGAACAGGGCTAAAAGTAAAATGATAAACAGGATGATAGCTAAGTGTTAAGGACAAACAATATGATGCCAAGATTCTGTATTCTTACACTTAAAGATTGTCTTGTGAGATGGAGAATTATTATCCCCTAATTAATCCATCCCAATTTCAGAATAAGGTATTGTTATTTTTATAGGGGGAAAAAAGATATCTACTATTTGGTTCTGGGAAAATGTTTCCACCAATGCAAGAATATTTACAGTAAACCAGTCAAACGTATGGAATTGAGGTCTCACATAAAATGGAGAATAAACACTGAAGCAGGGAAAAGAAATTTATGATCATTCAGGCAAAATTTATGTGGTACCAGAGTGGCAACACACCAGAGGCCTTTGTGTATTTATTTAACAAGCACATTACTATTGCTTTCAAAGATTTTTCTGGAATTCTCCAAAATAGATAATTCTACTGGTATTTTGTTCAGAAAAATTAGAATTGAAGCATCAGAAAGACCTAGAGCATTAAATATGTTCTAACTTCTTATTTCTATGAAGAAAAAACAAACTTCCCAATCCCTGGCTTGCTGAGAAATATAATTACTGGAAGTTGTTCCTTTATAAATAATATATTTATGAAAAATATATTTCCAATGATTTATTAAATTGAGACACTCTGCCTTTTAAAAAAAATCACTGTTTCCATATATGATTGCAAATACATGTGGGTTCCCGCCCCCAAAATGGGGTTTCTCCCCAAAGTTCTGTATTTAATTTTTTTTTAACAAAACAACCAAATCATCTTCAAAGTACTCTCCATTACACTTAATACATTGGTCAAATCTGCAATTTCATTCTTGGAAACATTTTTCAAAGTCATCTGTTTGGATGGCTTACAGCCCACTTCTGTAATCATTCTGACACTTCATCTCAAGAGAGGTTTCCTCCTTGGAGCTGACACTCCACTTTACCAAGCATTCTGGCTTTTTCCAGGGCCTACGCTTTCATGACAGCATATTCATGTACATGAGACAAAGACTCTCCCTTCTCTCTCCAAGGGCCATTCCAGCTCTACCTCCTACAGTCTACGGTATATTTAATATTCTCCACCAACTCCATCATTTAAAAGTATTGATTCTTTCCTGGTATTTCCTACTCATTTTCCAACTTTCACATACGTATGAGGCTTTGGGAATTTTCTTGGCTTGGATAAGTAGCTCTTAGTTCTCAATCTGACAACCTTGATTTTCAACACGGTAAAGAAGTCTTGTGCAGCAGATTTGCCCAATACAAACCCCTGACAACTCCAATCATTTCTCCATCCATCGTGATGTGTTTATTGGTCCAGTTGTAAGAATTTTTGTTTTCTATATACTGAATTGCAATTGATACTTAACGCTACAGTTCATGATTTTCATGAGCAACTCCCCACTTTCAGCAAGGATGCCCGTGCCACCTGCATATTGCATGTTACTGACGGGACTTCCTCCAACCTGGGCATCCTGTTCTTCTTTATACAGTCCAGCTCCTTAGATTATTCGCTCAGCACACACATTGAATAAACATGATGAAAAGACACTATCCTGTCACATACATTTCCTGATTTTAAACCATGCCTTATCCCTGTGTGTGCTACGAATGGCTGCCTCATGGTGCATATACAAGTTTACATGAGCACACGGATGTGTTCTGATATTACCATGGGAGCAGCCGTCAAGAAATTAAACAATGTATTGCATGTGACAAAACTGCTTCAAAAGATCTCTATAGGTGCTTTAAAAAAACAGGTAATATATCACCTTGAGGACAAACACCAGACAATTAATAGGGAAGGCGAGAACAAGGGATGCATTTTAATGCAGTATTGGTGACAAATATGAAATCTTTCACAGACTTCAAGAAGAAAATCAAATTTTTCTTGGAAGAATTTTTGCCAGACTGTTCCTTAGAAGAGAGAACGGAAACACTTTGTATTACATACTTTGCACATTTTATCAGTAGAAACAACATTACATATAATAAAGGGCCAACAAAAAAGTCCTTCAATGACCCACATTGACAGTGGCTGTCACCGTGAGCTCACACAGAATGGCACAGGAAGGGCGAACCCAGAGCAGGCAGTGTTTCATTCTGTTGCACATAGGGTTGCTATAAATGGTAACAACTCAATGACACCTAATAGCAACGCATGCTTGAGCGTGTATATTTCCCTTAAAGAATGAGATGTCACATTTTTCATGATTCACATAGTTCATGGAATAGTAATGAATCATGAGTTCAAGATATATAACACAGTATTGTATAAGAATTAGCAGATTCATTTTTCATTGATGAGGGAAAAGGCACTAGGTTCTATAAGGTAAAGTTTCAGTGCATGGAAAGAAAGTAATAATTCAGTCCTTCATCTTCTCCTCTAATATAAAAATAAATTGATACAAAGGGACCTCATGATATATGCAAGAATAATTTTAATGCAACTAAGAATTTTATATACCAATTCATCTTTCATTTTTAGTTGGCTTTTAATTAATTTAGCTATTTCCATTTGCATCAGAAATAAACATCCTCAAAAGTAATTAGGACTTTGAGAGGGGCCCAAATGGAGTGTAATGAAATGTGTTTTAGATACAGAGACAGGTGTTTAGTTTTTATCATAGAAATTCTTGAGGAAAGTCTTTTATATGCCATAAACTGTGCATATGCCCAACCCCCATTATGTTAGGATTCACATAAAGTAATGTTAGGACATACAAGTAATGTAAGGAATAGTTTTAAAAGTCCAAGGACACGATGCGACTCATGGTGACCCTATAGGACAAGGTAGAATTGCCACCGTGAGTTTCTAAGACTGTAGCTGGTTAAACCCTCCTTTCCCCGTGGTTCCCTCCATGCCCTCACCCCCCCCCAAATTCAACTCTTTGCCCTTAGTCTATGCCAACTCCTAGCAAGTCAATAGGACAGGGCAGAGCTGCCTCATGTGAGTTTCTGAGCCGGGACCGTGAAGCCCAGACTTTCCGCTGGTTTCAGCACGTTGATTGAACAGATAGATCCCAGTCCCGCTCACAGCCACTGTGCCACCAGGGCTCCCGATGAGGACTATTTTTTAGCATTTATTTAAAGAATATACTGAACGAGTGTCATGCTCATTAAATCTTATATGAAGTGTGACATATTGAAAATAAGTAAACTCAATATATTTATGGAATAATCCCATAGTTGAAGATATATGTGACTAAAATAGAAGGGCGAATGTCACAAACATTTGAAAACACGATGCCTATATACAGGAAATTATAGGGGAGTCACTTGGATATTTTGACTTTTTATTTTAGGAATCATTTTGCCAAACTCAGATCTGGGAGTTTTATAGAACACACAATGAATATTTTTGTTTGATAATTTCTTAATTTCATGCAATTTCAGAGTGAGATGAGAATTAGTCCCAAATTCTCAACAGACTAACGTTCTGAATTACATATAATTTATAGGCAGATTTCTGTTCATATTAAAGTTTTAATAGTTACTTTTAAGTAGCTATTTGTGTGATATGAAGTTAAAAATTAAAAGTATCATGTCCTATAAATAATTTTATAAGTAGGTCTTAGTCATGCAGTTATGGTTTAATTTAATGCTTATTGAGGTCTACTGTGGACAAAGCACTGGGGATAGCTGGATGAGCACATGATGGCTCTAGTTGACAAGAAGCTTGAGGTTTTGACAAGTGGAATGTTCTATTTTCAAAATCTGCATAAGTCTGCTTTCAGATTTAAATAATCCCAAGGAAACAGCGTTTTATATTAATATGTACTCCCAATGTGTACTAATGCAGTCCTGTGAAATACATATCATCAATCACTTCCTAAAATTAGGAATCTAGTATGTTATCAATAATATAAGCAATATATTTAGTGAATTTTATAAACATTTTAGGCAATTTACTCTTTTAGCATTTTTTAATATTTATTAAAATGTTTGGGACTTGGATCTTCTTTCAATGAACTAACCACCACTGACTAAGACCTATCATATAATTTTTATTTGGAAACTTTCATTTATTTGGTCTCAGTACTATAATTTTTCATAGAATGTAGTGTTATAAAAGTTTGTGAACTTATGCAGATTCATCATCTTATGCAGAGTTAGGAGGAAATCAGAGTTTTGATTAAAGTCAAATGTCTATATGATTATCTTTGACAAGTTGTCTAACAGTCTCAAAGTTCCATTTGTGTTCAATTTCCAATACTCTTAATTTTAAAAATTTAATTTCTCTAAGCCCTTTCAAATTGATATACAGTACATTATATAACATGTTCAAAACTGTGAGGAAGAAATAAGAACAAGTAGCTCATGTTTTTATTTTCAAACATTTCTTCTTAGAATTATTCTATTAAAATTGAATAAGCCCCTCTATGCTGCTTGACTTTTCCAGACATTTTCTATGGCTTATTCTCAATATAACATTAGACTTTTATTTTCAACAATCACACTTTTTCTAAAAGAAACTAAGTTTCTGGGGGGTTTTATTTTGTTTTAAATAAATGCAATATTCACAATCAGATCATTGAAATATTGAGTTAATTATGACTCATACTGACACTATACAACAGAATGAAACTCGTGCAAATCTGGCACCATGATCACAATGGTTGTTTTGTTTGAACATATTGTTGTAGCCACTGTGTCAGTAAATCTTGTCCAGGGTCTTCCTCGTTTTCACTAGCCCTCTGCTTTACCACGCATGTTGTACTTTCCCAGAAATTAGTCTTTCCTGAGAACATGTCCAAAGTAGGGGAGATTAAGTCTCGCCATCCTTGTCTCCAAGGAACATGTGCCTATGCTTTGTGTAGATTGTTGTTGGTGTTCGTTTAGTAGTCTGTGATACTTTCAGTATTCCTTCCCAGCACCATAATCCAAAGGCATCAATTCTTCTCTGGTCTTCCTAGTTCAATGACCAACTTCCACATGCATAAGAAGTCATTGAAAGGACCATGACTTGGGGTTCCATGCACCTTAGTCTTCAGAATAACATCCTTGCTTTTCAGCACTTTAAGAGGCAGTGTGCAGCAGATGTCCCCAACACACTGCATCCTTTGATCTCTTGACGGCTGCTTCCATGAGCAGTGATTGTGGACCCAAGCAAGACGAAATCCACGGGAACGTCCATCTGTTCACCATTTATCATCACCTTTTGATATTACTTTCTTTATCTAGTTGTGTGAATTGTGTTTTTCTTTACATTGAAGGCTGCAAGCTTAGCTCTTCAGCAGCAAGTGCTTCGAGTCCTCCTCACTTTCAGCGCATGAAAGAGGCGTGTCATCTGTGTATCTCAGGTGCTCATAAAGGCTTCCTCCAGTCTGAGATCACATTTGTTCCATACAATACACTTTCTCTATTTGCGCAGCATTCCGATCGAATAAGTACGGCAAGAAAAGACAACACCGATGAATACCATTCAGGACTTTAAATCCTGCACGAGTTCCTTGTTTTGTTTGCAACAGCTGCTTCCTGATGCGTGCGTGGGTGCTGCGTGCGCACCAAGGAGGGTTCTGAGACGCCGGTCCTTCTCAAGCTATCCATCGTTTGCCATGGTCCACAGAGTTAGACGCTTTGCACAATCAAGAAAATGCAAGTAAACATCTAGAGGGAATTCCCTACTTTCAGCCAAAATCCATCTGAATTCAGCAATGATAATCCTTGTTCCATGCCCTCTTTTTTATCTGGCTGGAATCGCTGGCATCTCCCTAGCCAATGCACTGCTGCAACTGTTGTTAAATGATCTTCAGAACAATTTTACATACACGTGATATGAAAGCTATTGCTCCATAATTTGAGCATCCTGTTGCACTACCTCTCTTTGAATGGATAGAAATATGGATCTCTTCCAGTCACTAGGTCAAGTAGTTGTCTTCCAAGTTTCATGGCATAGGTGAGTGAGTAATTTCAGTGCATTTTCTCTTGAATGTCACTCCCGACACAGAAAAGCATACAATTTTATGATTCAAAATGGCTACCAATCTTTATGCTTGCTTGCTGTTGCATTTTTGATTACCTCTAATTTTCCTAGATTCTGGTACTTTGTACATTCCAAGTTCTAATGACTGTATTAGTCAATGTTTACAGCTTCTTCTCAGTTTGAGTCATGTGCCGCCCGCAAATGAAGGTCCTGAGAATTTTGCTCTGGGAGCCTTTACTGTACTGACATGATGGTTCACTCGACGTGGAGAAGTCTACCGTTTCTCAGTAATGCTTTGAGTGCCTTCTTGCTTGAGGGAGTCCTCTTCCGGCACCCTTTCCGGCAATGCTCTGTTTCTATTCATAAAGTTCCCTGTATCTGACAGTGCTCTGCTGCTATTCATAAGATTTTCATTGGCTAATTGCTCAGAAGTGGGCAGCCTATTCCTTCCTAGTAGTCTGTCGGTAGAGTGTGGGAGTTCTGCTGAAGTCTATTAACTGGGTGACCCAGCTGGTAGGTGACAAACTAATGATGTAGCTTCCAGCATCACAGAAACTCACAAACTACCACATATAACAAATCCACAAACAAATGGTATAAATTATTGAAATATACAACCTAAAATGAAAAACTTAGAATATCAAAATCCTGATGGGAATTGCTATGAATTCTTACATCTTCAACACTCAAAATTGCCCTCAGAGCTTCTGTATTTGTGCCTCTCAATGTTTTCTATGCCACTCTTGTCAAGGTGCGTTCTCGCTTTGCCTGTCTAACTTGTAGTATCTGTGGATATGGCACAGCCTCCCACACCCAGAAGTGAAACTCACTGCCATCCTAATCAATTCCAACTCATAGTGACCCTGTAGGACAAAGAACTGCCCCTTTGGGTTTCCAAACCTTCAAATCTTTTCAAGCTGCAGAATGGCTGGTGGGTTTGAACACTAATCTTATGATTAACATCTCAATGTGTAGCCAACTAGCCACCATGGGTCCACATAGAACTTCCCTTGGAAGTTTCTTAGTACCTTATTCTTTTTCAAACATTTCTTATCTTTCTGTCTTATTCTGTAATTTGTGTGTCTAAACTCATATTTTAAAGTAGGATGATAAATTAGTAAATTAGTATAGCTTGATAGCTGGAAAGATAATGGAACACGCTATCAAAGAAACTAAAACTGATGTGGTTTAGCCAATGCAATTTTCTGAATCAGTGCTCCAACTAATCTCAGGAACAGGCCTAAAAACAAAGATAACAAGGAAAAATGTGTTGTTGTTGTTGTTGTACTGTGAATGTAGCAAAATAAATAAAAATAAATGAATACGGAGGTATTATAGGATGAATGTGTGTTAGAATGATGACTCATAGAGTTTGACACATAAAATGAACAGGTGATAGTTTTTCTTGTAAAGAGTTACAGTTTCAGAAACCTGTGCGGGCAAGAATACATTGTCCTATGGGGTTGCTATGAGTTGGAATTGTCTCTGTGGAAGTGAGTCTTGTTTCACTTATTAATATAATTCTATAACAAAAATGGAACAGAGAATAGAGAAAGTGGTCACCTCATGGCAGACTGAGCTACATTAATTTTTTGTCCTATAATATTAAACACTGAACAATTTGGAAGGGTTTAAAGCATTGGTTCTTTTGATATGACCTGTTAACATCTTTTCTCTACGTGGATAATTAGGCACAAATATTGTGGTTGGGGAGGGTCATCATTTCTGTACAATTGTGAATCATGATTATATCCTTTCTCCACACTTACTCAATCTGCAGTCACTGGAGAAGGACATCAGGATTGGTAAAGTGGAAAAAATGAGGAAGGTCCTTAATAAAATGGATTGACACCCTGGCTGCATCAATGGACTCAGGCACAGGAACGATTGTGAGGATGGCACAGAGTGGGCGGTATTTCATTCTGGTATACCTATGGCACCAAGCAATAACAAAAGAAACTCCACCTGTGTGCTAATACATGAGAAAGTGCACTACATGAAAAAGAACAGAGCATCGGAATGAGAGGAAAGTGCATGAACCACCTGTGCTCTGTAGTGGCCACACTTTGCACACACAAGCCAAGAAGTCTTGAAACAATTACTGTTGAGGTTTACAGTCTACAGTCTTCAGTATGGATGGCAATTCAAATAAAGAGAACAAAATTCACACAACTGGACCAACAGACAACATCATGATAAATGGAGAAATGGTTGAAGTTGTCAAGGAGTTTATTTCACTTGGGCCCACAATGAAGGCTCATAGAAGCAACAGTCAAGAAAACAAGGACAGAATAACTGCGCTGGAAGAAGTGCAGCATAGATGCTCCTTAGAAGTGACGATGGCAAGACTTTGTCTCAATGACTCTGGGCATGCTATTAAGAGAGAGACCAGTCTCTGGTAAGGTACTTGATAGTTGGTAGAGAGTCACTGAAAAGAGGAAGTTTTTCAACAAGATGGTTTGACCCAATGACTGTCATTTTGACATACATTTCTTTTCATCTCTATATATGACATGGAGCAACTGTAATGCAAAAAAAAATCTATTTCAAATGTTGAAAAGCAAGTACGTAACTTTGAAGTGACCTTAGTACACCTTAGCCAAAGCATAACATTTGCATTGGCCTCATATGCATATAAAAGATGAATAATTAATAAAGAAGACTAGAAAATAATTGACATTGGCAAAAATTACCAAAATACCACGGACTGCCAAAAGACAAAACTAATCTGTGGTGGAGGTGGTACAACTCTTGAGATGTGAGGATGGGGAAACTCCATCTCATGTATTTTAGACAGGTTCTCAGGAAAGCCCAGGCCCTGGAAAAAGACATCATGTTGGGAGAGGAGAGGGCATGAAAAAGAGATGGATTGACAGAGTGGTTGGGACAATGGACTCCCACACAGAACATTCGTGAAGATGGTGAAGGATTAGATATTGTGTCATTCTGGTATAGGGAGGTTCACTGAGTCTGAAATGACTAGCAGGTACATCAGGACAACAACAACCGTCTAAATTTATTTTTCATTTCATATTTTATAAGTGTAGAGCTAAATATCAGGCTTGCTACTCCTGCAGAGTGTCACAGTCTCAGAAACCCACATGGCCCATGTTACTGTGGTGTACAGGGTAATGGGTCAAACAGGACTTGAAACAGACTCCTGGGAAGTTTGTTCGGTCTGAATTTTGAGAAGCGAAAATGGCTAGGCTAATATTAAAATCACGAATAAATCATCTGAATATCCACATGACTAAGAAATAAAAGAAGTCAGTGATGTGATTAAATACAATTTAGATAGAATCTTCTGTGACTGAAACTTTTTTTATATCACACAGAGGCACACATTCACACAGAAATAAACAACACTTTGAAACTGTCCTGAAATAATTTTTCTGAGAGCTTATAATATGTTAAGACATGGAAATATTATATTTTAATCTAATTTGTGTAAGTGCAACACTATTAAAAGGTACTAACCAAAAAGGAAATAATTATCCACGACATGGTTCCTATTGTGAAATTTCTAAGGTGTATGAAATTAAAGCCTATCTATGAGACCATATTTAATAATTAATTTGCTTTTCTGGTTTAGTTCTTTTCGGTAATTTAAACAAATCTCAGTTGGAATAAATAACAGTGTAACAAGGTGACAAATAGCTAATTAAGATAATTTAAACGAAGTTGTTGCTTTGATATGCAATTATAAGGCATTACTTTTAGAGCCTGTCATATTACGGTCATTCTTACCATCATTTGTGACCCTGTCTTTTGCAGTCAGTGTCATTATGGCCTCCTTAGCTTAAAATAGTGTGAACTAATGCCTTCCTGCTTCAAAGCAGACTGGTTTGGCATCTCTTTCATTTTTGCATTCCAATGTAAAGTCATGCTGTTGGGTAATTGCCCTCTCCTGGCAGCAGCCCATTTTATACTATCTTATGACAGCTTTCTAGACTTTGTTGTCACTTATTGCTATTAGTTTTTGTTTTGGGCCATCCATTCTTTGGAGACATCTAATGCAATGAAAAAAAAACTTCATGAGAAACAACGTATTTATCTTTGTTTTTATGCTATATGATTAAATCAGTGTGGACTAAAATGAATCTTTATTTCACTTTTATTTTAAGAAAAAAAATAGTTTCTTTAGAATTAGGAACTTATTAGAATCAGAGTAGATACTGCCTAAAGTTTGAAAAGCAATGATAACAATCATTATGGTAAAATAATCATTGTTTTACCAGCTGTTTTTCCCTACCCTTTCCCCCCTTGTATTTAGTATATGTTGGCCTTTGCTCATGATGGGGTAACATTGGAAAATGATATAAACAAGATCAAAGTTCTGGAGTCAAATTGATTTATAAATAAGTGTTTTGAAGTTCAATTACTTGGCTCTTCTATTCATTGACTTGGCAACTCTCACCAAATGACTCTGTGGGAATGTGCAAACGGAATTTATCAGACTAACATGAGGTCATTTTTGCCATTCCTCTGGAAGTAAAGTGAGTCATTTCAGAAGGAGAAACAGAGGTTCCAATGACCATCAAGAAAGAAGAGCCAAGAACAAAGCGATTATCACATCCCTGAGCAGAGTAGTGGCAGGGGCAGCATAAGACACAATAGTGGCCTTCCCAGTCCCTGTAACAGGCACCGTTAGGCAGAAGATTGGTTTGCAGAGTAAGGTGCCCTTTGTGTACTTGCCAATGCAAAAAGAACTTTGTAGCACCTGTGTTAGTATGGGTGGACTAGAGAAATAAATTTATAGACACTTATGTATGTAAAAAAGAGTTTTATATAGAGTATTGTAATATTAAGAAAGCACTCCAGTCCTGTCCAGATCAAGTCCATAAGTTTCATATTAGGCCATATGTTCTATACCAGTCTGTAAATTTCTAAGACTCACACAACGCGTGCAATGATGCAAAATGCAGGAAGATCACAGGCCAGTGGGTAGGTAGTCTGTGGGTCCAGTGGTGGTGGAAGCAGCTCAGTGCTGGTGTGGGTCTCCATGCAGCCTCCAACGCTCCCGTTCCAGGGCTTTATCTGCATATTTCCATGTGGCTCCCCAATAGGAATATCCCACAAGGAGTGTCTGTGTACTGCCTCCAGTGAGCTATTTAGCTCTGTAGTGCCTCCAAATGAAGTCATGCCATGACCTGATTGACAGGATAAACTCCATCCCTTCACTCTTAAGGCTCTCAAGCTAACACCAGATTATGTAACTGCCAAAGCACTCAACCAAGCAGGGCAGAGCCCCTGATCAACGACCACAGGGAATTATGAACACAATAACTGCATCCTTAACATACCTGATTTGCACCCTGTGAGTTTCCCTAGTAAACTCCACAATCACGATCATTGTCTAAGAGTTCTGTTTGGCCATTACAATGAATTACAAAACCCAGACGACAAACAGAGTGTCTCTGGAAGGACACTTTGTAATAGAATAGGGTGAGGAAGGTTGGAGGATGGAGGCATATCTGTCCTGTGCTTCATACTCCGTACTGAAAGCAGGGGAGGTCAGATGTGGCTCCCTCTCTGTTTCCAGAATAAGGTAGACACCTGTCAAAAAATTAAAGTAACAACTTGTGTCAATAGAATTTATTCCTTTGGAAGTAGATCTTATGCTTCCCAATTTTAGATATAATTTGTATCCATGAATATCCACCATCCAATTAAAAAACTCCCTGCCACCCAGTAGAATCTTAGGTACAACAACCCGATAGTAGAGGGTAGAACTGTCCCTGTGGGTTTCCAAGACAGTGACTCTGTAACTGAGTAGAAATCCTCACCATTCTCCTGCGGTGTGGTTGGCGGTTTCTCATTGCTAGATTCATGATGAGCAGCCCAGCACACAACCCATGAAGCGACCTGGCTCACTAGCATCCACCCTACACCCTGGGAAACCGGACATCATGCAATTTGAATGTGTGATAACACCGCCTCCTATTCAGATAATCCCCTTGCAACGCATGGTTAAATGTTGTAAGGCCTGTACAATTAAAACCTTATGATTTTCCTCTGTTCTTGCCAAAGAGCTGTATCCACTGTGTACAGGAGTCTGGCCTTGCTGGCTGTGTGTCTGGCTCTGTGTGGGGTGTATGTAGGGGAGGGGCGGCTCTACCAACACTTAGCAGGACTTTGCACATGTCTGAGCTCATGAGTGCAGGCTGGTTGGCTGGGTACTAGGAGGGAAAGAGATGCGCAGGCATTGGGAGGATGGCTAGTGGTAACAGCGTTGGCTGCGGCCACCTATTGGGACGTTAGCCTGGAGTTGAGGAAGTCTAAGCTTGCTAGTCCCTGGACCCCTGGATGCCAGTGTTCCTGGCAGGGAAGAGGTGGAGCTATGGTGGGTGCGGAGGGGTTAATGGCTGCTGAGGGACGTGAGGCCTCCAAAAGTGGAAGGAGCAGGATGAAGAGGTGTTGTCTGAAGTGAAATGCACTCTGTAGCCTTGCTGTTCTGTTCACTTTGGGGATTTCAGGTCTTTAAAACCATTAGGGAAAAAATAACAAAAGAACGCTATTTTCCCATATTAAAAAAATGTATGGTGTCACCAATGTATATGTGAACAGCCTTTGTCAAAAGAGACATTATTTGGCCCATGACATATCAATGCTAGAAGCAAGAGAAGGCCATCACCACATAGAAGGTAAGAGCCAGAACAAGGACCTGAATTAGGTTAGAAATGGGTTTCAATGTATAGTCTCTTTGCATTACTACCAGCTGGCACTGTAAGGTAAGCAATGGACTGCTAACCTTCTCAAAGGCCTTAGTTCAAACCCACCAGTGGCTTGGCGTGAGCAAGATGAGGCTATCTTCTCTCAAAATATTTACAAAACTTTATAAACACAATATGGCTACTGGGAGTCAAAATTGGTAGGAGGCAGTTAGTACTTACTACTTTCATGACTTTTTATCTTTCAAAGAATTTTCTTAGGAGGGCGCTAGTTAGCTCATTTTGTCATTCCCGCATGTTTCTGCTGGAGAGAGACAAGGCTTTCGCTTTTTTGTGTTATTGAATTATGGAATTGTATAACATGTGAATTTTATGTCAATAAAATTATTGTTGTTGTTGTTGTTTTAAACAGTGACAATCTCAGAAACCCACAGGATCAGTTCTGTCCTGTTCCCTAGGGTCACTATGAATTAGAATTGACTCCCTGGTGGTGAGCTCGGTTTTATGAGCTTAATCGGGAAATTGTTAATTTTCACATTTTCCTAAGACTTACAAAGACTTGATAGATAGCAGACTTAATAAAATGGAAGAGTTGATACATACTTCCCTGTATTAACTATTTTCACCCCACATACAATGTTTGGTTTTATCTTACAACCCTAGGATAGAATTTGAAAGTGTGGAATACCAGGGTGACATTATTTAACATTAAACTACACACATTAGAGGATAATTGAGGAGAAGTTGTTTAACAAAACAATGTTAGAATATTAATCTGATAAGCATGCGTCTCATCAGAAACAAGCGTCCAATACTAAAGCAGTTGTATAGAAACTGTGGCATCATGGAACTAGAAATGAAGGTATAGAGGAGATCAACCGATTATGCCAAAGCCTTCTAAGCTTTTGCCACTTAAATGAATTTGTTTTATTTTATTTGTGTCTCCCAGCAATCATAAGAAGTAGTAAAGTTCAGGTTCAATTTCAAGTCATGAAGTCGATGAAGAAAATAACTGTGCAGTGGACCCTGATGTCTTTGAACCCAAGGTCATCCCAACAACAAGCTTATCAACAGCTGCCCTGTTACCAATGTTCTTTCCCTGTGATTGCTTCCCTAACTCTCGTCCGCTGCCCTGTTTTTCACCATAGATTTTTGTTTGTTTGCTTCTTCTTGCTCCGGAGTCCCTATGAGACATACGATGTTCCTCTTGTCCTGCAGCAATATTGGGATTTCTTCAGATTCCTTCACGTTTTGGTTGTTGTTGACTGTTTCTCTCTGCAGTTCTAGTCAGAATGATTATCTTTCAGTTCACTGACTCCATTTTTCGTTTCTTCCATTTTATTCCTCAGATCTTTTACCATGTCACCCAATTCCGTTATCTCGCTGTTTATCTTCTGGTATTCCTTTTGGGGTAGTTTTCCAATTTCTTCCATTGGTCACCTGAGTGTTCCCCACACCTCTTAAAGGGGCCTGAACACCATGATACTGAAATCGATTTCTCATAGTCCTAGGGGCACTTGTCCAGAGTACTTCTTTGGGTTGGCTGATTCTCCATTGTTTGTGGTTAGTTTTCCTTGATTTGGGGTATACACTGCTGTTTCTACAGCATCACAGTACAGCTAATTTTTTTGTGAGCTGCTGGGTTGTGCAGCCTGGTTGACTCTTTCAAAATCTAACCCGAGCTGGACAACCGGTGCAGGTGCCAAGGGTGAAGAAAAAGGGATAGAGCTGGTAAGTGGGGAAAGTGTGTGTGGGTGGGGGAGAGAAATAAAATAGAAGTAACAAAAATAATAATAAGAGGCCATCTGGATAGAGCAAAAGGTTTATAAAAATAATCAAGCAGGGGGTGGGTGGGAGGGTGGGGTTATAAGGCTTAATAAGGAATATGGAAGTACTATTTCACTAAAAGAGAGTATCCCACTATTCTCAACAATGGTGCATCTTTGCTACATTTTTCTACAAGACACACTTCTCATTCTTCCATGTTTCCCTTAATGTACAATACTGAACCTGAACCAACGTACTTCACCATTACGGCCTCTCTGCTGTTTTTGTCAATCACTCTCCTAGGGAATCACAAGAGTTACAGTCATACTCGCCTTACAAGGTAGTGTGAAGACTGAATACATTCATTTATGTGAAATGCTTACCACCCCGCCTGTCACATCAAGCAATGCCCTCTAGTAAGAAGGGTAGGTGAGCCACAGAAGTTCTAGTAAACACTGTGCCTGATCCTAAATAAAAAGATATATCATGCCTGATTAATATTAAAGAGGCAATACTTGTGTTGTCAGACTATAAAAATTTGATCTGGCACTTTAAAAAAGAAGTGGTAAGAATTTCAACCCATTCTTCTACTATTTGAGATATAGAAGTATAAACGTTTCACTTGTAGAATAGGAAAATGAAGTTGAGATATTTCTGATATTGGTATAAGCCTCCAAGACAATTCAGAATTTAGTCTGTAATTAGACAGGCATAACAGTTTGTATCTAGAATACACAAGTGACTGATTCAAACATTAAATCAATACTCTTTCATAAGCATTGAGGTAGTAAGTTGAAATCTTCATTACTTAATAACTGTTTTTGAACGTGCATCCTTTGAACTTCACTATGAGTGTATCGCTTTACTTATAGAGCTAGTTTCTCTTATATAAGTACTCAGGTGAGATCGTTTCCCTTTCTGCTTGAGGTCAGAAAACTTGCACTCCTGGCAGAAATCGCAAATCAGTGCAGTGAAAGCAGTAGTCTCGAGAACAGTCCATTTAAGACCCTACACAATTGTCAGATTGATAAATCATCTTATAGTCTCCGACAGAATAATTGCCCTCGTGCAGAAAAATAAATCATGTGTGTATTTTATTGCTCATCAACCCTTATTGTGAAAAATAAAGCTGTTAAAGTCATTTGTTATAGAGTCAAGCACAATTGGGAAACTTTATCAAATTTCTGAATTCCTTGTGTCTGCTATTTGCAATTTTTTAATGTCATTGTATCCCATGATTATGAGCACAAATCAATTTTCCTTTTCTAATACCTCCTTATAGTAATGCTATTAAAATGTTCTGTTGGAATTTTCTCTTCTCTCTCCATTATCGCCTGCATAATTACCGTGTTTATTTCTTTTGTTCTATCCTCCTGAGGAGAGTCAGTCATTTGATGGTTCACAGTAATTGCAACTACACCTGACACCCTCCAAAGGGTAAGAAAAACACAGAACACCGGTTAAAATGATACTTGAAACCAATATAGCACATAAAACACTAACAAAAAAACCCGCATAGCTTCTCTTGTGAAAATTTCTCCTTTATGTATGTTTAACAAGGAGCAAGCATTAAGGATATGGGAGGCAAGGATAGTGAGATTTTTGCCTCAGTACTTAGGACATGTTATCAGGAGATACCAATCCCTGGAAAACAGACATCAGTCTTGATAACATAGAGGGGCAGCAAAAAAGAGGAAACGTCTCGACTGGATGGTTTGGCAGTTTCTGCAAGGATGGGTTCAAACAAAGGGACATGTGAGGACGGAGCAGGATCCACACAGCACTGTTTCGTCCGTGGTAAAGAGGGTAGCTAGGATCTGCAACAACTCCATGGCATACCACTTTGTTCTATGTCGACGGCATTGCCGGATTTCTCGGATGGGAAATACCTCGGTTCTTGGCTTCACAAAAGAAAGAATTCACACCGAAACCTGGTTTGTTATCTAAGGGGATTTTTATATAGGATGGAAGATGTTTCAGGTTTTACAGTCTCAAAAGAGTACACGCTATTTTAAGAAAGCGTGCTAAACTGTGTGTCCAGTGCGCCGGGGCTCACCACCCTATCACGGTCAAGTTCATGGGCCCGCACACCCACATGTGGAAGCCTGAGGCCTGAGAGACCAGGACACAGTCAAGCAGCACTTGGGACAGGCGCTGAGGGCAAAGACAAAAGGCCTTGGGATCAAAGTATTTGAGGCCTCTGGCTGGGAGGCGTGGTCAAAGGTATTGGAGGACCCCATTAGCTGAATTAAGCCCTCCTGGCGGGGGTCATGAGCCTGGGCCTAGTTTGAGTTGCCCAGGTGTACAGCCCACCTGATTTCTTCCCAACCTCCTGTTAGGGGCCTGAATTTGGAGCATGCCCAGTTAGTCTTTATGTCTGGCTAAGGCTCACCTGATCCTCCTCCTACCTCCAATAGAGGGTCTTTAGGTATGGAGAGGGACAACCCCCCATCCCTGCTTCTTGTTACCTAACTGCATAACAACAACATTGAGTTCCTTTGGATGATGCCGTTTCGTAGGAATTTGAGTAATGTAAATCTCAGTTTTCAGCTTGGTCTCTTCTCACAGTTTTCACTTAGGTTTCCATTGTCAGTACAGCAAAAATGATAGCATTTTATCCTCTCTGTTCCAGAGAAATACAAAGGATAGATGAGTGTAAAGCAAAATAAAAATATTAAAATAAGGGGAAAGAGTCAAGATGGCATCCAGGCAGAATCACCTGCTCCTATTGTTACAATAGAATCCTAGTTAATGAGCGTGTGTGGCTCAGACATTCCCTTGGGAAATTCACCCACAGTTTGCAGTGGCAGTCCCCTCAAAGGTCCCGTAAGATGGCGTCTGCCACCACCACCCACTACTGCACCTGAGAGCCAAGACCCTCTAACATGCAGCAGTTTCCCCAGACTGCTGTGCAGGGTGGTCATGATTCCAGACCCGCGGAGCCTCTGAAATCTAGCCTCAAGAGCTCACTCCAGAGTTCCCCCTCTGCTCCCCATCCACTCGAGCATTCCTGGGCTTTGCACCTCCCCTCCCTGTCCACAGGCAGAACAACTAAAGGGGACACCCCCTTAACCCTTCTCCCCAACTCCTAGTGTCCTGCCAGCGTGGGTAACAATGGATAATTAGACACTACCTTGCTGCAATCAAAGAGCCTCTAGGCCAGAGGTTCTCAACCTTTGGGTCGCGACCCCTTTGAGGGTTGAATGACCCTTTCACAGGGGTTGCCTGATTCATAACAGTAGTAAAATTGCAGTTATGAAGTAGCAACAAAAATAATTTTATGGTTGGGGGTCACCACACATGAGGAACTGTATTAAAGGGTCTCAGCATTAGGAAGGTTAGGAACCACTGCTCTAGGCTATTTACCCCTGGCAGAGGCAGATAGCCACAGCCCATGGAGCCGCACTGGACAGAGCTTGCAGGAATTTAGGAGGTCAGTCAAGAAAATTCAAACCCAGAGTGCCCCAAACCCACTCAGCTAATCTAATCCCCCTCTCTTAGGTGACAGCTCACACAGCCCCCATACCAAGGCACCCCACAAGCCTCCTTAAAAATAAATAAATAACTTTTTTTAAAAGTATTCATTCCAAGGCCATGTTCCTCCTTTGGGTAATTTTGAAAGGAAGCTATCCCAAGCCGGGTTCATTAACAATGCATTAATATAACAAAATAGGAAAAGCCACCTATGTCAGTCTGGGTAGACTAGAGAAACAAATTCATAGACACTCATATATGTATAAGAAAGAGTGCAATATACAAGAAGAATTGAATATTGAGAAAACACCCCGGCCCAGTTCACATCAAGCCCATAAGTCCAATATTAGCCCATATGTCTGATACCAATCTATAAAGTCCTCTTGAGACACACAAACTACATGCAATGATGCCAAATGCAGGAAGATCACAGGCCAGTGGGAGTGGGAAGTCTTATGGGGTCCAGTGGCATTGTAAACATATTAGCACTGTGGTATCCACATGGCTCCTCCAGCTCAGGGCACTTGCGTAGTTCCATGTGTCCTGTCAGCTGCAATGTCTCCCAGGAAGTGAGCCTTGTCAGTAGAGAGTCTCTAAGGGAAGCATGTGTCTCGCCTCCAGTGAGCTATTTATCTCCTTAGCCCCTCCAAATGAAGTCATCAAGCTGCAACCTGATTGACAGGCTAAACTCCAACCCTTCACTCTCAAGACCCTCATATTGATAACAGATTATGTAAGTACTACACCACCCTTAGCTGAAGTCCTCACCCAGCCAAAAACAGGTTTTATCAAATTTCAGCTTGACAAAGAGCCTTTGAATGTCTGTTCAAAGACCACACACTAGTAAGTCAGGGAAACCAGCCTGCTGAGAAGACATTGCTAAACTCCATCCCCCAGGCTACTTGATGGGTGACGGGGACAGGCACCACCCTCACGTGCACTTGGCCAGCCTCATCATCCCCATCCCCTCTGACCTGTTCTACCAGAGGTATATTCTCTCAGGAGAACTAACCCAAGCATAAGAATACATCTCTTGCAGCCATTTCAGGCATCCAAACATCCTCATAACCTAAATTGCACCCCATCTCTGCCACCCTATAAGACCACAAGGCAGTAAATCATATTATTTATTGCTCACAGAAAAGGGAGAGAGAAAATAGATATCATTCCAGTGTGCCATGCCTTGAGGGTGTTCCTGCTCGAAGCATCTTCACTAAAGAGGACTTCAGGGCCTACCTCAGCTCAAGACATGATGTCCCCTCCTCCCTAGACAACAGTGCTACAGAGGATGGCCCTGAAAACACAGTTCAGGGAGGGCAGCCAGTCTGACCCGCCCACATGGGGGCAAACAGACCAGTAATGGGAGTCAAACCATGAAGTCCTTGAGAAAGCTCAATTGTAGACTCATGACTCAAAGGGGCAGTGCTTGGCACCTCATCTGAGCTGGTTGGAGGAGAGTCACAAAGTGGCCACACAGAAAGTCTAAAGGTGTAATGGGGGGGGGGTGAGATAGATATATCCCTGACTGCAAGAATAGTAATGGAGTCTTGTAGAAGGTATACCTCTTCGACATGAATGCTGAAGACTAAGGGGGTGTGAGGGATGTCAGGTGAGTGGGTCTGGTGAAAGGGATCCCTGAAAGAAAGGGGAATTGGACTGCTGCTAGCTAGTTAACAAGGGGATACTCATCAACTCTGGGTCAGGATGACAGCTAGATTTGGAACTGATTGTGTTGTCTCTCCCTCTTTTTTCTTTTCTTTTCTTTTTTGATGTCTGACTATATAAGGTAGACAGGATAAGAAATCCCAAGGAGACAGCAACCAGAGAGAAGGTTGCATGGTTGGGGGTGGTGGTAGGGGAAATGGAAAGGAGGAGACAAGGGGAAGAGAGTGAGGAGTCAATAACGACAGGAATAGGGGTAAAGCAGGAGCTATAAAATTGACAGGGAGAAAGATGTTACATTCCGAATTGTGTTTATCAATTGAAATGTATCCGAGAGGACTAACTGAGAAGTAAATGATAGGTGTGTTAGTCTAGGTAAACTAGAGAAACAAATCCACAATAACTCATATATGTATGAGTTCTATATATAGGTTAAGTGTACATTCAGAAGGCATCCCAACCCAGTCCAGTCCAAACCCATAAGTCCGACTTAGCCCACATGTCTGACACTGATGTACAAAGTCTTCCTCAAACTCACAAAACACACACAATGATGCCAAATGCAGGAGGATCATAGGCCAGTGGGTAGAAAGTCCTTGAATCTAGTGGTGTTGTAAGCATCTCAGCACTGGCAGGGATCTCCATATGGCTTCTCCAGCACCCAGGGCTGCATCAGAGTAAGTCCATGTGGCTTCTCCTCAGAGATGTCTTGCAGGAAGTGAGCCTTGCCAGCTGAAGCAGGGAACTGTCTAAGGCAGCCGTACCCTGATCCAACCTTTAAAGAGCAAGAGACCAGAACCAGGAAGGTGAGGCTCACTAAGTCACACATCTGTCTGCCCTTCAATTAATCCCACATGTGTTTATTGGCCAGGTTGGCACAATAAACCTTAACTATCTCAATAGGTAAACATAATAGTGGGGCAGAAGGAAAGTAAAAAAGGGAAAATAACTAGAAAATCATAATCATATATATATGTATAAATATAGATATGTTTATATGTAAATATATAAAGGTGGGTATATATACATATATGTGTGTGTATATATACATATATATATGAATACAATAAGGAAGCAGGTGGACTTTGGGCCACTATTTAAATCTTACCTCAGTACAAGAATGGTTTGTTTTACTAATGTAGCTATATATGATACTTTCCTTCTCAACACAGTCACTGAAGACAAATGGGTGCATAAGCAAATGTGGTGAAGAAAGCTGATGGTGCCCGGCTATCAAAAGATATAGCGTCTGGGATCTTTAAAGCTTGTGGTTAAATAAGCTGCCATCTATCAGGAAGCAACAAGGCCCAAATGAAAGAAACACACCAGCCTATATGATCATGAAGTATCTATGGGACTAGGTCTCAGAAGTTCAAAAACAAGAAATCAAATTGATGTTAAGAAGTATAGACAAAGTGGAGACCCAAAATCCACCCGCAAACTAATTGGAGAGTCCCTCACAGAAAGACCATATAAGGAGAAAGATATATCCAGGGGCAGTATAGCACTGATGAAACACATAATTATATTCTAGTTCTTTAATATCCGCCCCCTTACTATTATGATCCCAGTTTTACCTTACTAAGCTTATTAGACCTGCAAATATTCATTTGTATAATAAAGATCATTTGATGCATAAAATCCAAGATGGATAAACCCATCAGAAATAGTAATGAGAGCAACAATTCCCTGGGCGTATGGAAAAGGGGAGCAGGGGGCAAAGGGGAACCAATAGTAAAGATGATTGTGTAATTCAACTCAAGGGGAATGAATAACAGAATTTTAGGGGAAAGGACACAGTGGCTGGTGTAAGATATGGGGAAAACATACTTATTATATAATATGAGAATAAGGGTCCTTGGGGAGGAGGCTTGGGGAGGGCGGGGATAAGGAGGAGCTGATATCAAAGAGTTCAAAAAGAAAGAAAATATTTTGAAAATGATGGTGGCAGTAATTGTACAATTATGCTTGATCTAATTGAAATATGGATTTTTATATTACCTGTAAGAGCTACCCACAAAAAAGTGTTTTAAAAATTTTAAGTAAGCAAAAAAATTATTAATAAACCATAGAAACTTAAATCAACAAAAGTACAAAGCTGTTGTTTCTTGACTTATTTTGCATTTCAGAGTTTACTGTGATATTAAAATAGCTTTGTAGTATCTCACATTATTCTCATTAAAACACTAATAATTTGAGTACTGGTGGGCTTTGGTACTCCACTGTGCCCTCCCTCTCATTTCCATTGCTATGCTTTTTGTTGTTTCATTTTGGGTCTTTGATGCCTGATACCTGATCCCACTGACACCTTATGATCACACAGGTCGATGTGCTTCTTCCATGTGGGTTTTGTTGTTTCTCAATTAGATGGTCACTTGTTTATCTTCAAGCTTTTAGGACCTGAGACACTGTATCTTTTGATAGCCGGGCACCATCAGCTTTCTTCACCACATTTGCTTATGAATGGCATAAGGAAGAGAAGAGCCAGACAGGGTGCAGTGTAGCACTGATGAAACACACAACCTTCCTCTAGTTCTTTAATGCCCCCTCCCCCCGCCCCCCCCCCCCCCCGCTCCCAACGCCATCCACTGCCGCGACCGCAATTTTATTTTACCGATGGTAAAGATAAGAGCTCAAAGCATAGGGAATCCAGAACAGATAAACCCCGCAGGACCAATAAGGGGAGCAGTGATAATAGGAGGGTAAAGGTGGGAGGGGAAGTAGGGGGGAATGGTTGACATGTGGCCCTCCAACCCAGGGGGATGGACGGCTGAAGGGTGGGTGAAATGGGACAGCAGTCAATGTGAAACATGGAAAAAAAAAAAAGAGAATAATTCACAGATTGTTAGGGGGTGTGAGGGAGGGAGGGAAAAAGGAAGGGGGAAAGGAGGAGCAGATGCCAGGGGCTCAAGTATAAAGAAAATGTTTAGAAAAATATGACGGCAACTTATGTAAAGATGTGTTTGACAAAATGGATATATGTATGGATTGTATTAAGAGCTATAAGAGGCCCCAATAAAAAATAAAAATTATAAAAATACACTAAAAATTAAACTCCTCTCCTAAGTTTAAACTACCAGGAAGCATTTATCTCAGTCAGTTAAGAATGATTTTTTAGGACCATGTTCTGACTTCAACAATAATCAATTGACAGCTCTGATGTGTAGTGCTTCCTTCATTCATATTGATTGCTGTGGGTGATGAGTTTCAAGGTTTTTTGGTCGATTTTATAGCTGGACCAGTATTGACATTACTCTGTTGTTTTGTGACCTAAGAGATATTGTTTAACATGAAATTATTACTTAACATGAAACAACATGAAATTAATGCCAATAATTTTAAGGAGTCTACCTCAACAATTAAAATATCAATTTAATACAAGAATTTTTAGCATTATTTCTTTATTTGTAATATTAGGGAAACCAAAATACAGTCTTTATTACCAAAACTTTTCATCCATTGATACATAATTAATGCACCGAATTACACATTTAACCATAGATTTATGTTACTAATTAAAAGGTCAAAATAGGCAATAATCTGGTTCTTATTAGCAATCTTTGGATATATCCACCTATGCCTTAAACAGGATCTACACGCAGAAAAATAATCTAAAAACATCATCTAGCTTAAATTAGGTTTTATGGAAACGTTATGTGATAACATCAGGTGCTCCCCAGCACTCCTCCATCAGTTTGCCCTGTTATGGTGACCTGCGTGTTGCTACGATGATTCAAACTATGCCACCAGTGTCTGCAACACCAGACAGGCCGCATGTGGCAAAGAAGTTGCAGTGGAGCTTTCAGACTAAGAAAAGACTTGGAAGGAGGCACCGGTTGTCAACTTCTGAGAAAATGACCATTGAACACCCTTTTAGGGGGCAGGGTAGCAACGATGAAACATACAATTTTTCCTCCAGTTCTTGAATGCTTCCTACCCCCCACTATCATGATCCCAGTTCTACCTTACAAATCTGGCTAGACCAGAGCATGTACATTGGTACAGATAGCAACTGGAAACACAGGGAATCCAGGACAGACGACTCCTCCAGAACCAGTGATGAGAGTGGCGATGCCTGGAGGGTGGAAGGAAGGTGGGGTAGAAAGGGGGAACCAATTACAAGGATCTACATATAACCTCCTCTCTGGGGAATAGACAACAGAAAAGTGGGTGAAGGGAGATGTCAGACAGTGTAAGATATGACAAAATAATAATAATTTATAAATTATTAAGGGTTCAGGAGGGAGGGTAAAGTGGGGAGGGAGTGTTGCTGTGCACGTCCAACTTTATGACTCTGTGGGTCAGACAATACCCAGTCAAGATGGGCAGCTCAGGCCCCATGGTGGCTTTGTGGCCCGTGGTGAGGTGTACAGTCCCCACTAAGGTCCAGTAACAGGCCAACAGCTGTTTTTCAAAGGGGGAGGGGGAGCTGTTGTCTGCAGAGGATGGGAAGACTTTACTACAAAATCCCAATGGTCTACTCTGTGATTCACCAATAGGGGTTTGACAAAGACTCCACACTGCATCTTTATCTACAACTGACACCTCTAGCACCATTGGGTCAGCTGGATCATATGGTCCCAGTGGCAAAGCAGCTTGCATGGCAGCCTGAACCTGTTGAAGAGCCTTTTCTTGTTCTGGGCCCCACTCAAAATTGGAGGCTTTTCGTGTCACTTGATTAATAGGTCAAAGTAGATCACCAAAGTGAGAGATATGTTGCCTCCAAAATCTGAAGAGGCCCACTAGATGTTGAGCCTTCTGATTAGTTGTTGTTGTGGGGGGACAGATGCAATAGCTTATTCTTCACTTTAGTAGGAATGTCTTGACATGCCCCACACCACTGGATGCCTAGACATTTTATTGAGTTGAAGGGTGCCTGAATCTTTGTTGGGCTAATTTCCCAACCTCTTGTGTGCAGATGTTGTACCAATGAATATAGAGTCTTTGATACATCCTTCATACTGGGTCCAATCAGCATAATATCATCAGTATAATGAACCAGTGTGACATTTTGTGGAATGGACAGGTGATCAAGTTCCCTTCGGACTAAATTATGCCATAGATAGAAGAGTTGATGTATCCTGGGGGAGAGTTGTGAAAGTGTATTGTTGCCCCTGCCAGCTGAAGGAAAACTACTTCTGGTGGTCCTTTGAGACTGGTATTGAGATGTAGGCATTAGCCAGATCAATAGCTGCACACCAAGTACCAGGAGAACTATTAACTTACTCAAGCAATGAAATCATATCTGGAATGGCAGCTGCAATTGGAGTCACCACCTGGTTACATTTACGATAATCGACTGTCATTCTCCAGAATCCATCTGTTTTCTTTATAGCCCAAATAGGTGAATTAAATGGGGATGTAGTAGGAATCACCACCCCTGCATCTATCAAGTCTTTGATGGTGGCACTGATCTCTGCAATCCCTCCAGGAATGCGGTACTGCTTTTGGTTTACTATTTTCCTAGGCAACGGAAGTTCTAATGGTGTCCACTGGCCTTTCCTACCATGATAACCCTTATTCCACATTTCAGAGATCCAATATGGGGGTTCTGCCAGTTACTAAGTATGTCTATTCCAGTGATGCATCCTGGAAATGGGGAAATAACCACAGGATGAGTCCGTGGGCCCACTAGACCCACAGTGAGGCATACCTGGCCTAAAGCTCCATTGATAACTTGACCTCCGTAAGTCCCCACTCTCACTGGCGGGCCCTCAAAACACTTTGGGTCTCCTGGAACTAGTGTCAGTTCAGAGCCACTGTCCAGTAAGCCCGAAAAGTTTAATTATTTCCTTTCCCCCAGTAAGCAATCACTCTTGTGAAAGGCCGCAGGTCCCTTTGGGGAAGGCTAGAAGACAGACAAACAGTATAGACCTTCGGTGATGTAGTAGGGTTCTCCTTTAAAGGGACCTGGCCTTCCATCATTCAAGGGGTCTGTAACTGGCTCAGGTCTGGGAATTGATTGAGTGATCGTGACTGTCTGTTCTGCTCTTCACCTGATCGAGCATTTTTCCACCCTATAGATCACGTCAATATTTAGTAGGTTTCCCATGTATTTCACTGCTAGAGACACCGTGCCTAAGTGGCCAATGCCATAAGTCTACACGAGCCAGGTTGCTTTGATTGCTATGGAAACCTTTCTGTTTATTATAACCACGCCCACCCTGTCTGTTGATTCAGTGCTGACACCTGCCCTTTACCACCACAGGGTCCAATCAGCCCCATTGTGGCAAATACTGGGGTTCGCTTAGGGCAGTGCCCACTGTTAATCCTGGTGCACATAAAATAGCAATTACAGGAGTCTTCAGAGATGTTGGGGCCCACTTCACAAACTTGTTCCTTATGGTTGTGGTAAAGGGTATGTCCTCAGGACACCCCCTTTTTGGATCTATGGGAATATCCTGATAAATCCATTCTGACATACCAATTTCCCTAAGCTTTTGGATGCCTTCTTCTACAGTGCACCAGGGTAGGTCAGGTACCTCAAGCTGGTCTAATCCAGGCCAACTGGCAGCCCATGCTTCCATGAACCAACCAAATAAGGAATTAGATCTGCTCTTAACCTCTCTCACTGAGACATTGAAAGAAGAATTTGTGCTTAGGGGTCCCATATCCAGAAACTCAGACTGGGCTCATATTACATTTCTTGCACCAGTATTCCACTTATTTATTAATAATTCCCAGGTATATACCCCAGAAGGGCAGAGAGATAAATGGCTGGGCAAATAACTCCTTTCTTGTCTCTTGCTCTTTGATGATCGGCCAGTGTGTGGCTGCCTTGCTTGTTCTCTGCCTCAATTTGCAAGCTACACTACCTGTGGGACACCTAACCCATGGACTGTGTCACTGTAGTTTGAGGTTTCTTCAAGACCTGCTTTGCCATGCTACTGGAGTATACATTGCTTGAGCTGGGGACTGCTGGACCCTTTCATCTGGCTGACTGTTGGTGACCTGCCTTGTGGTTTGCTGCCTGTGGCCCGATAGCCTGAATTGCTCTATAGGAGACTACCCAGTGGCCCTCAAGACTTGAAGGACTACCAGTGTATTAGCTATCTCATGGAAATAAGTTGCTCTCAACCATTTGTGCTGCTTTATAGAGTAACTGTTTATTTCTTTATATATATAGTTATAGTTATTAGTGTTCTGTTTCTGTCCCCCAAGAGAACCCTGTCGAACATAGTACTCGTAGTCTATGACAAAACACTTTGAAGGCAGCTCCTTGGTCAATGGCAAGACATTATCTAACAATATGATTAATATTGCATACAAGTGAAATTTCAAAGAAAATTTATAGTGGTAAATCAAAAGGGAGCTACCAGAAATTCAACTTGGATTCAGATGAGGATTTGAAATAATGGATATCATTACTGACATCAAATGGTTATTGATTGAAAAAGAACACCAAAAAGATTTCTGAGTGTGTTTTATTGATTATGTGAAAAGATTGAACTGCATGGATCATAACAGAGTGTGGATAGCATTGAGAAGAAGGGGAATTCCAGGACACTGTGCTCATGTGGAACTTTTATATCAACCCTGAGGCAGCCATTCAAACTAGAGAATGCTTCTTTACTGAAAAATAAAAGAAAAGGAATTATGGGAGTCAAGGTTATATCCTTTCCCCATATTCATTCAATATGTATACTGAGAAGATAATATAAGAAGCTGTGTTATATGAAAGAGAACTCAGCACAATATTGGAAGAAGACTTATAAAGAATCTGCGATATATAAATGTAACGATCTTGCTTGCTAAAAGTAAGGAGGATTTGAAGCACTTGATAAAAATCAAAAACTGTGGTTTTCAGTATGGTTTGTAACTCAATGTAAAGATAACACATTTCCTCATAGACAATAACATGATAAATGAAGACAAGATTGAGATGATCAGGGTTTCATTTTACTTGGATTCACCACCAACACTAATAGAAGCAGCAGTCAAGAAGCCAAGACCATATTTCATTGGGAAAATGTGCTGCAGAAGACCTTTTTAAAGTGTTAAAGAGTAAAGGTTTCTCTTTGAAGTCTCGGTTACACATGACTCAATTCAGGACATTTTTCAGTCACCCCATCTACGTGTGAAAGTTGGTTAATGGATTAGGAAGACTTCAGTAGATTTGAGGGATTTGAAGTATGGCTTAGGAAAGGAATAATAATAATAATAAGACACAGAGAAAAACAAACAGATCTTCTTTGGAAGAAATACAATCAGAATGCTTCTTACAAGAGAGGATGGTGAGGCTGTGTCTCACATCCTCTGGACGTTATCAGGAGAGACCAGTCCCCAGAAAAGGCCATCATTCTTAGTAGACAGTCATTGAAAATGAAGATCTTTCTTGAGATCTTTAACACAGTGCCTGCTACAATGATATCAAACACAAAAATTGGAAGGATCGCACAAGGGCAGGAAATTGTTCAAAATCAGGAAAGGTGTGCTACATGGTTGTATACTCTCCCATACTTAGTTAATGTATATGCTGAGCAAATCATCATAGAAATGGGATTATATGGAAAAGAATGTGGAGGCTTATTAACAACCTGTGATACGCAGATGACACAACCTTGCTTCCTGAAAGCAAGGAAGAAATGAAGAACTTGATGATGAAAGCCAAGGATCGAAACATGTTAGTGTATGTTACAGCTCAATATAAAGAAGACCCCAATCCTCACAATTGGACCATCATGGTAAATGAAGCAAAGGTTGACATTGTCTCAGATTTTGTCTTGCTTGCATCCATGGCCAATGCTCATGGAAGCGGCAGTTGAAAGATCAAAAGAGGTGTTGCATTAAGTAAATTTGCTGCACAAGATCTCTTTAGAGTATGAAATTAGAGTGTTAGTTTGAGGATTAAGGCGTGCCTTCCCAAGCCATGGTATTTTCAATTGCTTCATATACTTGTGAAGGTTGGCTATTGAATAAAGCAGACCAAAGAATTGACATATTTGATTATAGTGCTGGAGAAGATTATTGAAAATACCATGGAATGCTAAAAGGGAAAACCAATATGCCTTGGAAGAAATATGGCCATAGTATTCCTTAGAGATGAGGTTGGTGAAACCTCATCTTACATACTTTGGACATAATGTCAGAAGAGACCAGTTCCTGGAGAAGGACATTATGTTAGATAGGGTAGATACAGACACCCGCTCCCCCCCACCCCTCCAAAAGGAAGAACTTCAAGGAGATGGATTGATACAGTGGAATTTGCAATGGCCTCGGGCGTAGGAAGAATTGTGAGGATGACAATGTTTTGTTGTGTTGTGAATAAGGTCACTTTGGCTCAGAACCAACTCAAGGGCACTAACAACTCAGAACTAACAACTGGCAATATTTCACTCTATTATATATAGGGTTGCTATGAGTGGAACCAACTCAATGGTCCCGAACAACAATATCAGGTTTTTCTGACCTCGAACCTTCAACCTTAGGAGCATGGAAGTACATGGCAATATATTTTATAATTTAAATATGCTGTCTTTCTCAAAAATATCTATTCCATGTATTTTTATGTCTTAAGAATTTAACTTGGAGGATTAGAAATACTCTCTATACATTAATCTTAGAAAAAAATAATTTTCTAGTAGAATATAAAGGGAGTTCAAAAAGTTTGTGGAAAAATAGAATTGAAAATAATGAGTCCAGTATTTAAAATAAAAATATTTGGAAAAGGATTGTGATAGCAATTGTACAATACTGCTTGATGTGATTGAACTACGGAATAATATGATATATGCATTAACTTCCAATAAGAAAAAAGAAAGAAAATGAGGCTAATACACACAAAACTGACCCATTAGTAAAATTTTGTCTGTAAAATAAAATTCTCTAGTAAAAGCATAGCACAGAAGAAATAAAAGAAAAAAATGTAAACACATTACGATGAAGTAAAAAAAAAAAGAAATTTCCCAGGTATTTTTTAATCCCTTTGTATTATCATCAAAACTTTTGTAAAAGCTTCTTAAAGGAACTTCAAATACAGAATTATGCTTCTCATATCAATAACAAATTAATTGGCCATAATATTTCCTTTCACCACTAAATGCAAATGAAGTATAGGCTGAGTAGAGTCTATTAATAAAACTCTTGTAGCCACAATTCTGTATATGATGTATTATAATCCCACCCTCTCTATATATATCTATGAAAACCACACCTCCATCCAAGCCATGCCTCTCTTTTCTGACTGAGCTTTGGTAGAAGCAAGATGACCTGCTGTGACTTTGGATATTTTTGGCTCTGGCACTAAGAGTATTGAATCCTGGGTCTTCAGGGTACATCTCATGCTCCAGAGGCTGCATCATTGGTAAGACCCCAAATGGGAACTCCACTGGGTGAACTGGACTCTACCCCAGAAACAATTGTATCCTGAGGACTTAAGCCGGAAAACATAAGATGTCTGAGGTAGAAGACAGAGATACCAAGAAACTGTTGGTGAACAAACAAGGTCTTGGTGCATCAATGCCCTGGTTGCTGGATAAAGATACTTATTATCCTAGCAACCCTGTGAAGGCCATTCTGTTAAACTCAACTTCTGCTTGTTTGTAATAGGGGTACACCAGGGGTGTATCACCATCGGCACTCACCCTCTGGAAGTGGTATTATTTGTTTCTTTTTCTCTTTGGGTTTTTTTGGTAAATGAAACCCAGGGATGTTGAGCCTACAGGAAAAGAAAATATAACAAGTGTTTGGGGGAATGGGTATATACAGGGGCGGGGGAGATGATATCAAGAAGTCCAGGAAAGAAAAGTATGTTTGGGCAAATATGTATGATTATGGAAGAAATTGTACAATTATGTTTGACATGACTAAACTAAGGAATGATATGACATATGTATTGGCTCCCAAGTTACATCAAATTCAAAACAAAACAAACGAGGCATAGATCCAGGAATGGGTTTGGGACTTGCACTAAATGCTAGCTCCAACTTAAGAGCAATCAGTTCTTACATTATGGTTCTGCTCAGTATTCACCTTCATGAAATGATCACTGAAGATAAGGGTGCTAAAGCAAAGTGTGGTGAAGAAAGCTGATGGTGCCTGGCTATCAATCAGAATAGTGTCTGGGGTCTTAAAGGCTTGCATTTAAACAAGCAGCCATCTAAACGAGGAGTCAACTAAGTCCACATGGAAGAAGCACACCAGCTTGTGTGATACAAAGTTAACAATTACAAAATTTGGATATGATGGGGAGAAAAGCATCAGAGCAAAAATTATAAGCACTCAATTTGTTGAGAGCTAAGAGGGGCGATGGGATCCCAAAACCCGTCTTCAGAGTATCTGGTCAGGCTGATGCATTGGTAAATCCCCTCTAGCCACAGGCAAAAGTCTCGAACAATCTTACTATCAGGGCAGATGCCATTGTAATCTTGATTATGCTAGAGTGAGCTCGATAATTGGCCAGTTGACCTGAATATAGTTGCGACTCAGTTCTGTTCTGGGTGCAAGTATCTCTTACTGGCTCCATGACAGAATGCTCCCTGGCTTTTTGAATGCTGTTGGAAGGCTTTTCCTACTTATGCATTACTTGTATTTTGTCTGTATTTTACGATTATGTTTTAACTTTACCACCTTAGTGAGATTTTGTTTGTTATTGTTTTCTGTTGGGCCCCCATCTGTGAAGCCCAAGAGGAATGGATGCATAATGATAATAACTGATGCAAAGGGATAGAGGGCAAACAGGGGTGTGGGGTAGGTGATATGGAGGGAAAGGGGATTTCACGAGTGAATAATGAAGATGGGAGGGAGAAGGGAACAGTATAATGGATTGTGATTGCACAACTCATTGAAAAGGCAATTTAACCGTGGTGAGGGGAGGGCCTCTAAAATTGATGTGGTGGTAATTGTACTACTTTCCTTGATATAACTGAACGATTGAACTGTATATGCAAATTTGGTGCCAATAAAACTGCTGGGGGAAAGTTCATGGGGGGCAGGGGGCAGGGGAAGTAGGGTGAGAGTATGTCGTGCATACTCTGCCCATGTTGTCCAGAGAGCTCAGTCCCTGGAGAAGGACATCATGCACGGTAAAGCGAAGGACCTGAGGCTAAAAGGAAGGCCCTTAAAGAGATGGAAGATACGCCATGTGCATGCCATAATGGGCTCAGGCATAAGAACAATTGTGAGGGTGCAGCCCCGCCATTGAGGGTTCCATTCTATTGTACGTGGGATCCCAGTGGATTGGAACCAACTCCAAGGCACTGAAAACAACAAGCAGTGCAGGGCATGTTGATGCCCGTCAGATAACTCCCTTCCTGAATCAGAAGGTGATTGAAATAGAAAACTGGCTTTATTGGTACTCACCCTGGAGTTAGCCAATTGGGCCCCTGAAATGAATGGTGATGTGAGGGCGGCAGCAACGCAAAGGTGGGCTGAATCTAGGCACATCATCTTAGTACGCTGGCACACAAAATGGAATGAGGACGGTTCTGTCCACCAGCAAGAAAGCCAGAGGTCCCAGATGACTATGTAGATGGTTCCCTTTGGAGGAGGCACGCGCATAGCTGACAAGCCAACTACGTTGAACCAGTAAAACCAGTGGCACCAGTTGGTCACAAATGGATCCTTGCAGGAGTGGACATTTTGGACTGGGTTTTGCATGTCCAATAACACACGTAGATGTTAAAAACACCATCCAGGGATTAGAACAAAAGATACTGTACCAATGTGGGCCACCCAGCTATAGCTCACCAGACCAAAGGGCACACTTTCCAGCCCCCAGGGTGCAGCAGTAGGCCAAGACATATCTTATTCGGTGGACGTATAACGTTTTGCTCCACCGCTGATGAATGGATAGGAATGGGCCATTGAACTATTTGTTATCCCAAACTGAAGGAAATAAAGAAATGAAAGAGGGTCTCATGCCTTCTTAAGAGTGTTCTCATACTTAGTACGAGGGGGACAAAGGATAATCACCGCTAGATATATTCCTACATTTTTCAGGAAGGTTTGGGGAAGAGAGGGTGTGGGAAGATGATGCTATTACTATACATTTCTTCCACACATCACCTGAAATTGCTATGTTTTTTCCTGCCACATACTGTGGTCCTAGTGGCTGTGAGCAAAGTCATACCTGTTGTTCACTGGGTGTACACCTTTAAGACTACGACTACATTACTAGTGGGCTTGATTTTAGTTCCCATTCATTGTTTCCCTTAGGGTAAGGTCCAATAAAAGACAAAAACCACACTTCCATCAATGCCATTCCTCTATTTGTTGACTGAGCTTTGGGAAAGCAGCAAGGCTTGCTTTGACTTTTGGACTGTGGCTTCTGGCTCTCGAACCTGCACCTGGGTCACATCTGGCTGACCTTTGGCTATGAGCCTCCATAGCACCAAAGCCACATGAGATGTTGTCTTAACGTTTTACTACTTTCTTTGGGACATTGTAGTGAATTGAAGAACCCAGGGGTGTGAGAGACTGCACCCAAGGAGAAGTAGAAGGACATGGAGGAGAATAGCATCTTGGAAGAGTAGGACATTGAGACTCCTTCAATCTCTGCCTCCATTGGGGCTAGTCTTGTATCAATCCTTCTAAGAGAAATTATTATCACGTAGAAAATCTGATCAATTGTTTTTCAAGTCCTCTAGAGCCACCATCATTCTTTTATTTTTTCCATGAAGGTAACATATATTATATAAAATATTTACCTTCCACCTAAACAGTGGAACGAAGAAGATAAAGCAGAGCTGCAATGTCCGCTAAGGGTCTGCATTGTAAGCCATTGAACTGTTGCAGTGATTTCTTACTGTAGCGTGGCTTAGTGAACTCCGATTGAGATAGATGAGCTCTTGAAAGAAACGCTTGAATACTCGGGAGGCTCAGACTCACATAATACACAGTGTTTTTATAATGAAATTGAAATGAAGCTATCAGTGTTTTATAAATTGCAGAATAACCCTTTAGAGCCTTTTATTACTAACATCAGATTATTTCACTGAAATATCTTTGTATAGAAGTAATACGAATGTGTTAATATCGAAAACCATCATTCCACTTTTATCTCCCACTAGATAGGAGAAAATGCGAATGAGTTTGTCTTCACGTTTCAGAGGTACACTTAGCCATCTGTAGACTGAATTATTAATATGCCCACTGAATCCATGGACGGTTGTTACTTTTCCCCTGGTAGCAATTAAGAAACACTAGTTTGTAAAGTCTCCTTCTTCCTGTACTATAAGTTTAATTTATTCTTTATCATTAAAAATTGTATTATAGAGAGAACATATTAAAATATTCAAGAGAGGGTAATTAGCTATGTTGCAAATGCAGTAATAAGAGTTGAAACAACTCCTACATTTAGTAAATAAACTCAGGCAGGAGCAAAACAAGTTGAAGAGAACAGACAAAGCAAGTGAGCTATAATCCCTTATAGATTTCTGTGTTCTCTCCTTAATATTATGCTGCTCCATTTTCTAATCAAAATTACAGAACTCTCTCTTGCTCATAAATATATTCCTCCCATAATTCTCACTGAATGGCAAACTAGTTAGTAAAGCTCCTGGAATTCTAAAATATAAATTGTAGTTTTTTAAAATAAAATTTAAATCATGTTAATTTATGGATTTGCAAAAATTAACAGGTCATTATAGCAGCAAAATTGAAAAAAGAAAAGAAAAAGATTTGGGCAAAACTACATAAAAGTCATGTGTGTCAGGTGCCCACATATGGGTTCAACTCACCGACATCGTGTGTAAGACAGAATGAAACACTGGCTGATCCTGCGCTGTCTTCCAATCTGATGCTCTGGTTGAGCCCATTGCTCCCGCCATGTGTGCATCTATCTCAAACACTTTCTCTTTCTCACTGAACCTTGGCTTCACCAAGCTTGTTGTCTTTTTCGAGTCTCATCTCTCCTGATCGTGTGTCCAAAGTACACGAGATGAAGTCTCACCATTTTCCTTTCAAAGAGCATCGGAGCTTAAGTTCATCCAAGATAGTTTTGCTTGTTCTTCTGACAGTCTGTCACACTGTCAATATCATTTGCTAACAATAAAAACATGCAAATTATTCTGAAATCTTCCCTATTTACTGTCCAGTTTTCACATGAGGTAATTAAAACACCAATACTTGTATAATGCACACCGTGGGCTTCAATGTGACATCTCTGCCCTTTAAGATAGTGCAGAGGCCATTTGCAGCAGATTTGCTCAATGAATATGTTGTTTGGTATGTTTTTTTGTAAACGTTTTTATTAGCAAGTAATAAAAAAGGGAACATAAATAGATGAGATCGTTAAAATCAAATAATAAATTATAAGTGTACACACAACCATATCTATCATTACATTAAATATAGATGGAATAAAATCTAATATCAAATGGAATAAATTGTCAAGATGAATTTTTAATGCTATTTTACAAGTAGACCAAAAACAAAATTCTAGGGAAAATATGCCATGCAGATAGAAAGTATAAAACACAAAGTAGGCTACATTAATATATGACAAATAGCAGTGGCTACATTCATAGGGGACAAAACAAGCTTCAAGACAAGGAATACAGGGAAACTTCACAATGACAAAGGAGTCACTACATCTGCACTATATTGTTGTTAGATGCCCTAAAGTATATCCAGACTCAGTCACTTGCTATACAACAAAGCAACAGTGTCTGGTCTTGCCCCATCCACACAGTCATTGCTCTATTTGAGATTACTGTTGCAGCTACTATGCCAATTCATCTTTTTACAAAAATTTAAGTACTTGTTATCTGTTTTCTTGCTTTAATTAAAAAATAACTTTGTTGGCATGTACGTCGCATACCATACAATTTAATCATATGAAAAATATTTGTGCGATCATCAGCCCAGTCTATTTCAGAACATTTCTTCTCATGCTCGTTGTTGTCAGCTCTCCATTTCCCCCGTCATCCCCTCTCAAGCACCTAGGCAATTACTAATGCAGATACTTTCTCTATAGATCGACCGATCCTGGATTCCATCTACAGATAGTTACATAATGCACAAACAGGAAGCAAACAAACAAGCAAAAAACAATATCAATGACTAGACAAAGTGTAGAAAAAAACTCAATAAAAATGAAGACATAAAATATTAAAAACTGAAAAAAGTGTAAATGGGTCATGTGATAAGGTCTACATTTTAACCTTACTACATGTGCCATAATAGACTTTACAATACTCTGGGTTTGCAAGGACCTGCAAATCCCTGGACTCTAGTCAGAATTAATCCAGGTGGGGACCCTAAAAGTGGTTCATGGACGTCCACTGTCATTCATAGCCTCAGGTAAATGGGTGTTCACAATTTAAGCTCAGATACTATTCTATCCTTTGAATTTGGATTTTATTATTTACAGTTCTTAGATCACATAGGCGTATGTGCTAGTTCTACATGGACTTAAATGATACTTCACTTAGATGGCTGCTTGTTTAAAGACCTTTAAGAATCCAGCCACTCTGGGGTCTTAAAGACTTGAAGTTAAACAAGTGGGCATCTAGCAGAGAAGCAACAAAACCCACATGGAAGAAGCACACCAGCCTGTGTGATCATGAGGTGTCAATAGGATTGGGTAACGGGCATCGGAAGATACCCCCCAAAACAAACAAACAACAACAATGGCAAAATCATATTGTTGGGAATGAGAGGGTCAGAGCAGAGACTCAACACCCATCTGTAGAATTGGACATCTCCTCACATATGCGACACAAGTAAGGAATGAGTCAACCAGGGTGCAGTATAGCATTGATGAAGCTCATGACACATGGAATCCAGGAACAGGAATGGGAGTAGTGATACCTGGAGGGTAGAGGGAAGGTGCTGATCAGAGGAGAGGAAGGGAGAACCTATCACAATTATGGACACATAACACCCCCACCCCAAGGGAACAAACAACAGAAACTGTGGGGGACAGGAGAGAGATCTTAGTGTAATATAAATACTAATTTAAAATTTATCAAGGGGTCACCAGGGTGGGAGGGACAAAAAGAGGAGCTGATACCAAGGGCTCAAGTAGAGAACAAATATTTTGAGAATGATGATGGCAACAAATATACACATGTGCTTGACACAATGGATGGATTGGGATAAGATTTGTATGAGCCCCCAATAAAATGATTTTTTAAAAGTAAATGTTTAGAAAGAATGATACAACATATGTAAAAATATGCTTGATATAATTGATGTAGGAATTGTTATAAGATCCCCCAATAAAATGATATTTTAATTTAAAAAGAAAAAATATTCCAGGCATTATACTTTATGATAACTATGCATCATCTGGTTCTTCTCCACACTTTGCTCCCAAACACTTAGCATCAGTCATCTCTTCATGATAGTGACCACAGAGCAGGTTCGTGTCATAAGAATTCATTCTTCTTAGGTGTAGAACTAAATTTGAGCCCCAAATCCATTCATACATCTATGGTTTATATATGTCTCTGGTTTGCTTGAGAGATAATCACTTGAGAGAATACAATTTTATAATAGTGAACATTATAAATCATCCCACTGGGGCATAAGATAATTCTATTGATAGTGCCATTAATTTAGTCCATAGTACAGAATGTAAAACACTGTTGAGAAAAGGCAATTATACAAGTATAGGCTGGTGTCAGACCTCAATATATGATTTGTTTATTTGTATAGATTAAACAATGGGGGTTGGTGAGAGGCCAAAACTTTCAATAACACTCATTCACAAAGGCAAACCTATACACACACCAGATTAATATCTGGTCATAAGAATGTAAGGAGGACATTAAAATAGTAAATATAAGGTATTGCCAGGCCACCATTCATTGGAGACCTTCAAAACAAGACATATGAAACAAAGTCCAATGTTCACCAATTCCATAATCGTCGGGCAGCAATGATCTGCTTCTTCCCATGCCATGCGTTTTGGCCTTAAGCTCAAGTCAGTTTGTCAGTTCCTTAACTTTGCTACAGGAGAGTTTGAGGAAAAGCCCAATTCATTCAGTGGGTGCCAAATGTTTCTGATGTGATCTTTGAAGGATATTATGCACTTCAAAAGGACTAAGTCTAAAGTCCCAGTGGTCTATAGCAAATGGCCTGGGTCACCAAGGGTTTGATAGAAATTAGCTCAAATGTGTCGAATTAGGAATGCTATTCAGAGTTTGTTCTCTCCGTGGGTTCTATGGAAGTATTGTGAAGTGTTTCTCTCAGTGGGACATTGCTCCATCGGGTGTACCTACCAGCAGAAATGCATTTGCCTTCTCCAAGACATACATGACTCCCTCACCCCATCTTTACATGAATTTCCAGTAAGGTTCATGTATCACTATTGCCGGAATCTCTGTTGATTTAGGTGACCTCAACACAATATTGTATGACAGCAATTGATTGATCTTTTCTCTCTACCCTCATCTTGAAAAACTTACCTGAGCTGAGGTGAGGTGTCTCCTGCCAAAGTGTTTTGAAGACGTGTAAATACAGGATGTCATGTATGTTTACTCTACATTGTTAGTTGGAAGCCTGGATAGAAGACTGAAGGACCTGATAGCTGGTGCCTGCATTCATTTTGCTGTTTATCCTTATGCTGGGGGAATCATATAATATTTGTCTTTTTGGGCTTGACTCAGTGTAGTGATATCAAGGTCCACACATTTCACGAAGTGTTTCATTGTATTATTTTAGGGATGAATAGTATTCTGTTGTGTGTACATACCAGAGTTTCTCTATTCGTTCTTCTACTGATGAGCATTTGGGCTATTTCCACCTCTGTCCATTTTTAACTGTGCTGCAATGAACTTGGAAGAGAATCCATCTGTTCATGTTCTGTCTCTTATTACTCAGCAAAAATATTATTTTTATTCCCAGTTGTTTTAGATAGTGCTATAATCACTTTCCACAATAGTTTTACATATTTGCAAGCTCACTAGTAGTGTATGAGTTCCAATCTCTCCTCCCACTCTCCAGCAGTTGTTGTTCACATTTTTTTAAATAGAGTTATCATATGAGTATGAGGTGGTATCTTATAATTGTTTTGATTTGTATATTCTTAATGTCTAGTGACCATGAGCATTTCATCATGTGTTTTATGCCATTCAGATGTTGTCCCTTGTGAACTGTCTAATCATATCCTTTGTTCACCTTTTCATTGAATGATTTGTTTGTCTCTTACTGAGGTGTTGCATAATTCTAGAGATTTTAGTAATCAGTCTCTTGTTCATGTATCATTGCAAAAGATTTTTTTCCCAATCAGTGGTCTCTCATTTTACTCCTCAGATAAAGTCTTTGGATGTGCATGTTTTTTATTTTAGTAAGACCTAGTCATATATTTTGTCTTCCATGTGCATGCTTCAATTATTATATTGGTTAGTGTGTGAATGCCCTGCAATAGGACCCTGAAATTTGTCCCAATTTTATCCTTAATGGTCCTTTTAGTTCTGGGGTGTACATGTAGATTCCTAATTCAACTTGAGTTTGTTCTTGTGCGTGGGGTAAGGTGGGAGTTCTCTTTCATTCTTCTGCAGAAAGAGGTCAAATTTTCCAGCACATTTGGGGTACTTTGTTGAGAATCAGTTGCCTCTAACTGGCTGCTTTTGTTTCTGGGTTTTGTTATCCTGTTCTGTCAGTCTGTGTGCCTGTGATTGTACCAGTACCGGGTTGTTTTGACTACCCTGGTTTGTAATAGACTTTGAGGATCGGTAGTGCAAGATTTCCTACTTTACTCTTCTTTTTGAGAAGTTCTCTGCTTATCCGGAAATCTGTTGATTTCCTCTCCATGTAAATTTGGTAATTCATTTTTCCATTTTTTTAAAGAATGAAGTTGGGATTTAGATGGGAATTGCATTGTATGCTTCAATTGCTTTGGGTAGTATTTACATAATCACAATAGTGAGTGTTCTTACCCATGAACAAGGGATATTCTTCCAGTTCTTTAGCTCTCTTTAATTTCTTTCAATAATGTTCTGTAGTTTTCTTCACAAAGGTCTTTTGTTTCTTTGGTTAAGACTATACTTAGGTATTTCATCTTTTGTGTGGCTCTTATAAATGGTACTATTTTCTTGATTCCTTTTTCAGAACTCTCTTCCCTGGTATGTAAAAATTCAACTGCATCCAGCTGTTAATCTTGTATCCTGCTACTTTACCAAATCCCTCAATTGTTTCCAACAGTCTTTGTGTGGACTCCTTGTGATTTTCTCTCTATAAATCATATGATCTGAAAATAGCCAGAGGTTCACTCCTTCTATGCCCAATTGTATTCACTTGATTTCTTTCTGTTTCCTAATGGTTCTGGCTAAGACCTCCAGCACAAAGCTGAATAAGAGTGGTGATAAGAAGCAACCTTGTCTCCGTCCCATTTTCAGGCGAAATGTTTTCTGGTTTCCCCATTGAGTGTGATATTGGCCACTGGATTTTTATATATGGCCACTATGCTGAGGAATTTCCCTTACATTCTTACTTTATCAGCAATAGGTGCTTGATATTGCCAAATGCTATTCCTGCATCTATTGATATGATCATGTGATTGTTACTCTTTGTCTTGTTTATGCAGTGGGTTACAATGTTTGTTCTTAAATATTCAAATATCCTTGCATCTTTAGTATGGATACCACTTGATCATGGTGAATTATTATTTTTATCTTGTTGGATTCTATTGGTCAGAATTTTATTGAACATTTTTATACCTACGTTCATGAAAGTTATTGGTCTATAGTTTATTGTCTTTGTGGGTCTTCACCTGTATTTTTATCAGGTTTATGTTATTATTTTTTTACATCATTTGGATCTGTCGGGATATTACATTTTTCATCTCTAATTTCAAATAGTTGTACCTTGTCTTTCTTGTCCTTTGTTAAGATTCCCAATGCTTTGTCAAGATGTTTAATCTCAAAAAACCAACTTCTTGTCTTGTTGATTTTTTTCTGGTTTCCAATTCATTTATGTCCACTCTAGTCTTTATGATATCTTTTCTTTGGCTGTTCCATGTTCTATGTTGTTGTCCTTGTTGTTGGAAGTGTTGTATTAAGGCATTGATCTTGTTTTTCTTTTTTTTTTTATCATTTGCAAGTTGATTGTTATAAATTGTTCTCTCTGCTTCTGCTATGTCCCAAAGGTCTTGGTCTGATGTATTATCATTCTCATTTGTTTCAAGGAATTTTATCTAATATTTCATCAATTATGAGTCATTGTTAAGAATTATGTTGTTCAGTGTTTATTTGTTTGTCATATGTTCCAGTTCCTTTTATTTTTGATTTCCAGTTTGATAGCATTGTGATCTGAGATAATGGGTAGTGGTTTTATCCCACTGGGTCATAAGGTAATTCTATTGATAGTGCCATTAATTTAGTCAGTAGTATAGAATTTAAAACACTGTTGAGAAAAGGCAATTATGCAAGTATAGGCTGGTTTTAATTTCTTGAGGCTTGTTTTATGGCCTAATATGTAATTTATTCTATAGTATTTACCATTTGTATTAAAGAAGAATATATACTTTGTTGTTGGTTGGAGTGTTTTGAATTTGTCTAGGAGATCCAGCTGGTTGATTGTGTTGTTTAGCACATTAGTTTCCTTATTGAGGTTTTATTTCCTGATGATTTTGTTTCCTCATAAATGGTATGTTGAAATCTCATCTTATTAGGGTTGAGCTGCTATTTCTGTTTTCAACTCTGTGGACCTCTCATTGTGCATGTACATGTTTATTAAGGTTGCATATTCCTGGTGTGTTATTCTTTTAATCATTTTGTAGTGCTCCTTTTTATCTCTCATTATTCACATAGATGTCTATTTATCAGAGATTAATATTGACACTCCTGCCTTTTATGGTTGCTATTGGCTTGGTAGCTTTTTCACCATTTTTTGATTTTTGGTCTGTTTTGTCTTTGTATGTAATGTAAGTTTCTTGTGGGCAGCATCTAGAAGGGTCTTGTTTTCTAAGCCAGTTTGCTACTCTCTGTCTTTTGATTGGTACATTTAATCCATTTATATTCAGTGCCATTATTAATATGTGGGTTTGTTGTCATTTTGCAGCGATTGTGCTTGTTTTATTTTCCCCCTTTCGGTGGTTTTATTAATGTCTTTGTTCCTTCTCTCTTTCTGTGTTGTTTGCTTTGCTGCTTTCATTGTATTGGTATTTGGGTGGTTTTGTGGATTTTTATGCTCTCAAGCTTGTCTGCTGTTGTTGATTCTCTGCTCATAGTGATTCTGTGTGTGTGTATATATATATTCTCTGTGTGTGTGTGTGTGTGTGTGTGTGTGATTGTGATTCTGGTCTTGTTTCATTATTTCTTTTAGATTTTCCTTTTCTGGAAATACCCTTTTTCTCACTTATAGTTGAAGAGTGATTTTGCTTCATATGGAATTCTTGTTTGGAAGTTTTTTCTTTTAGAATTGTATATGCATCACTCTGTAATCTTGTTGCCTGTATAGTTTCTGCTGAAAAGTTCAAGCTTATTCTTATCCGTTTTCCTTTGTAGGTGACTATTCTTTTTTCTTTAGCCACCCTCAACATTCACTTCTTTTCCTTGATTTTGAAATTTTGACTATGACATATTATGAAGTTTTTCTTTTGGGGTCTATCCTATTAATAGTTATCTGGGATTCTTGGATGGTTATTTCCTTCTCCCTGTGATATGTGGCAAATTTATCCTCCTACGATACTTCATACAGTTTTCTCTCTAGATTTTTTTTCTAACACTGGGGTTCCAAGAAGACATAGATTGTTTCTTTTGACAGTGTTACCCATAATTTTCAGGCTTCCTTCCCTTTTTTGTTAATTACTTAGAGCAATGTTATGGTTCAGCTGTGAATGGTATGTGAGTTGCTTGGTTATGGAGATGTAGTTTGCTTTGTCTAGTGATATAGCCAAAGTCTAATAGCAGTGAGAACACATATGGTGATGAAATGGAGAAAAGGAGAGATACATAAATCAGGAAAGTGGAATAGAGGAAGAGAGAGAAAAATAAAAGTAATGTCAGTAATAATAATCTGTTGTCTAAACAAACCAGCACATTAGAATGAGTGTTGGGGAGTGTATTTTAAGAGGGGGAATCAGAATTAATAGGAGTCCTGGTGTTGTTGTAGTTATACATTGGGCTGAACTGCAAAGTCCACCATTTGAAACTTCCAGCCACTCTGCAGGAGGACACTAAAGATTTCTGCTCCCATGACCCAAGTCTTTTGTCTCTTTTGTCCAGCCTTTAGGAGTGATGGCCTTGGAAGTGCACAAGGGTAGCTCTGACCTGCCTGTGGGGTCACTTGAACCATCATCAGCTCTATGACAGTGAGAATCAGAGTTAATAAACTTCATGGAAATTCATTTAATGAGATAAAGAGTGGGCGCAGAAAGAGATAAGGGGTGGAGATACAGAGAAAAGGCTGGACAAAAGAGACCAAAGACTTGCGTATTGCTTGGGAATAGGTGTTCAAGGTCTGCTGGTATGGCAGCGTTGAGGCAGGTGTGTCTGTACATTCAGAAGGGTGTGCTGGAATCTACAGATTCGTATGTCTTTGCCTGAAGGGAGATATATATATAGATATAGATATAGATATAGATATAGATATAGATATAGATATAGATATAGATATAGATATAGATATAGATATAGATATAGATATAGATATAGATATAGATATAGATATAGATATAGATATAGATATAGATATAGATATAGATATAGATATAGATATAGATATAGATATAGATATAGATATAGATATAGATATAGATATAGATATAGATATAGATATAGATATAGATATAGATATAGATATAGATATAATCTTCCCATGTTGCTAAGGTAGCACTGGAAGGGGATGCCAGAATAGGAAATTTGACAAAACTAGAAAAACAAACAAAGAATTATAGTAGAAAAAGTGTACAAAATTGAAGAAAACAGGAGATTTCTGGTCCTTTGGTAGTGAGAGATGCTCAGTGGGTTTTTCCCTTTGGTTTACTAGAATCTTTCTTTGTACCTTTCATTATAATGCTTTATCTTTAAAGTTTTTATGCTCAGATCTTTTTCATTGTCATTTCTTCCTTTCAGAATAACCACTCTATATTTAAGAGCACATTTCAAAATCTTTTTGGACATCTACTTTGATCTTTTATCTCTTCCATGTCTTTTAATTAACCTTGGTTTAAAGCAAACTGATCTTAATGTCATCCAACAACCTGTCTTTTCTTCAGTTATTTGTGTTCAATGCATCAAATTTGTTCTTTAAATGGTTGTGTTAGACAGGGTTTTCTAGAGAAACAAAACCAGGACACTTATGATTATAGATAGATAGATAAAGCACAAAGGACTATAACAATTAGTCCACACAACAGTACAGAGGGTTCTGTTCAACTCACTTCCGTGGAATAGTTAATATACTGGAAGTCCTTCAGCTCATGACGGCTGCTGGGTTTAAAGTCAAGGAAGCAGACAGCTGAGTCTTCTGGACAGCAATGCAGGCAGACTGGCCACAGGCAGCAAACAGCAGGACAGGTCACCAACAGTCTGCAAGATAACAGGATCCGACTGTCCCAAGCTCAAGCGATGTATACACAAGCAATATGGCGAATCAGGTCTTGAAGGAACCTCAAGACCTAGTGACATGATCCACGGGTTGGCAGGCCCAAAGGTAGTGTAGTTCACAAGTCGCAGCAGAACTAGCAGCTGCACACTGCTCCAAACATCAGAGAGAAAAGCACAGAGGGCCTGGACTTGTCGAACCACTTATCTATTTGCCCTCAAAACAAACTGCATGTTCTTATTGGTCAAGTTGGCACAACAAACCAACCTATCCCAGTGGTCTCTAAATGCATTTGATATACAAATCATTAGCTTTCTTGGACTTGTTTTCACTGCACTCTGAACTTGCATAATATCAATTGATAATCTGTTTTTTTTTAAGTAGAACAAAGTTAAAATGAATTGAAAGGGAGTACAAATGATAAGGTGTTAAATTTTCATCTATTTTATCTGCAACAATCTACTTTTTAATACCCTGCAAATTAGCCAGTCTATCACATCCTTGGTCTATGGTCAAATGGGATTTATAGTAGGCTTAATCTCCCTTTAGATCCGTTTTCAATTTGTTCTACTTTTTAGTATGTTGTACTTCCCTTTTGATTGAGGTTATTCTCTGTTTTACTTTCTTATTATTGTTACTTATATTGCTTTGGTATGGTTTTATGCATGTGAAATCCAGGATAGATAAACTGATAGAGACAGTAATTTGGTTAATGGTTTGTTGTCGGGTATACCACGGGATGTTGGAGATGATAGGAAACTACAACCATGAATACAAAAAGGAAGAAAATGTCCTAAAATTGTTTGTGGTAATGATTGTGCAATTCTTCTTGCTATGACTGACTTTTGAATTGTATGACATGTTTATTGTGTGTCAACTATACTATTTAAAAATAAATATAAAAAGAAAAAGTTCCTAAGGGAACATAGCAACAAGCACAAGCAAAGAAACAAATGATGAAAAACAGTATATGCAATGAAATCATTGGTCTTGCAAAACCCTATCTGGAGAACTGTAGTATTGCTTCTTTCACCAAGGCTCTATCTTCCAACCATTGATTCTTCCTCACAGTTTCAAAATTTTACACTACAATCACCAGTAACTAGCAATGCATTTTGATTACATGCTTGATCAATTTCAGACTTAAGAAGTTGGTAGACTTCTTCAATTTCTTTAACATCAGTTTAGTGCTTGGTATATAAATTTCAATAATAATTTTCCTAACTGGTCTGCCTTGTATGCTTAGAAGTGTTATCTTATTGAACTTCAAGACAAATCTTGAAATGCTCTTTTGTGTTATGAATTTAACACTATTTCTTTTGAATTTTTGAAACTTCCAATTTTCCTTGTACATACTGGTACATTATATGTTCCAGTTATAAATGTACACGGTAGCTGAGTTGTTTTTTTCCTAGTAGTAGCCCTGTGAGCCAAATGAAGGTCCCCAAAGCGTTCCTCCATTCAAACTACTGCGGTTGATTTTACTCAGAATCTGAAACTTTACCCCAGTTGTATTTTAAATGCCTGACACCTGAGGTGTTCATCTTTGACACAATAGCATTCAAAGTCCCATTGCTATTCATGTGGTTATTCAGTGGCTAATTTCTTAGAAGTGAACCTCGTACTTTTTCTTCGTAGTCTGTTCTCAGTATGGATGCTCTGTTGATGCCTGATGACCACATGTGACCCTCCTGGTATTTCAAATACTACTGGCATAGCTTTCAACAACAGCAAGCAAGCCACCAAATATGGAAAATCGATTTGGATCTCTAAAAAGAACAATGAAAAGAAATCAATCAATCAACCCCTCTTAAAAAAATTAAAGTCATATTAAGTCTGACATCAGCTGCTGTTTTCCCCATCTTTTTTAGTGACAGATTTTCACCTGACTGCTTGATTCCCATATCTCAGAACCAAAAAATTTAAACTGAATAATTAAAGGATTAGTATCATCTTTATATTTAGATTCTAGTACCTTTATTAATGTGTGCTTTTTCTTGTTAGGAGATGCCACCTATTTTGCCTTTTAAACAATTGAAAAAGGTCAAGTATTTTTATATGAATAAAAGAGAGGAGCTGAAGAAAATTTTGCTCAACACTATGAGAGCAAAGAAAAAAATTTAGACTAACTGAAAACCCATTAAGTGTTCTGTATCCCCGAGTTTAAGCATTTCTAGTCTTAAAAACTCACCAGAATTTTTTCCATTACAATTTTTTTGAGATGAGTAATTCTTACATAGTAAAATAGTTGTGCATTTCTGTGGCTCTCATTAAGCTGTTCAAAGAAAACATTTATTCATTTTCCTCTACCATTCCCCTCTTTAAATAGATAAGTCTGAAAAAACTAGAGAAGTCTGAAGTTGAGGTTACTATTCTTTTATTTTATAGTCACTTTCCTCATGAAGAGCCAATAAACTCCCATGATCTCTTAATAGATTATATTTAATTTTGACTGTCTTGCTTTTAGGGAGAACGTTCTGTAAAAATGTTTCAGTTCAGTTGAAGCCAAAGGAGCCCTGGTGGCTTGTGTTAAGTGCTTGGCCGCTACTAACGAAGCTCAATCGTTTGACCCCACCAGTGGCTTCATGGGGGGAAAAGTCTGCCTCCATCTAGATTAGGATCTTAGAAACCTTATGGGCGTCTTATTAGTCAAAAACCAACTAACTGGCAATGCGTTTATGAGGAAGAAAAAGGAGTCTCAATTGTGTTATAATGATTTTATGACCTGTTTACATAAATAACTATCATAAAAAATGAGTAAACAACATTTTAGACCTAAACACACATAGCATAAATTGCTTGTAAAATCAAATCAAATTAATTTTAAAAAATTCATTCCCAAAGTATTTTGCAAACATTATTGTGGAAACAAAACAACCTTGAAATTTGACATGAGAAATACTAATCAAATAAAATAATGTGACTATACTTACACACTGATTAAAATATTTAAATATCAAAGTCATTTGTAAATATAGTCCAAACTTTTCAAATTACAAAATTCATCTTCAAATAACACTTTATATAGCAATATAAATGAAATTAAATTAACAAACTAAAGCTGCATCTTAATATATTTAACAAGAAATACTCCAGGCATAAAACATGTCTCTCTCTATTGCATTACATAAAAAGAACAGCACACACATTTGTATATTATAATTTATATTTGGATGTGCTAAAATATGGTTTGCTAAATAAGACAAACTTAAAATCATCATCTTCTGACAATTTATAGCAGCAATATTTCAACAAAGAATTGCATGCAAAAGTGTTTTATCTTAGGCCAATATGTTGTCTGTTGGAACTAATTAAACAATAGAAAGTTATACTAGCATAGGAGAAGCCACAAGAGAAGACCCTTGGAACAAACTGGTCATAAAACAGATTACTTTATAGAATTGCTAAAATACATGATGTAATCCCTCCTTTGAAATAGTTTTTGTCATCAAAGATGAAGCAGATGGAGTAATGATCACTCATTTTTTTCTGAGAGTTTGGCAGTTGTTTTTTTGTTTTATTTTTAAATCATTTTATTGGGTGTCATACAACTCTTATCACAATACATGCATACATATATTGTGTCAAGCAAATTTGTACATTGTTGCCATAATCACTTTCAAAACATTTTCTTTCAAATTAAGCCTTTGGTATCAGCTCCTATTTTCCCCTCCCTCCCTCAGGAACCCTTGATAATTTATAAATTATTATTATTTTATTATGTCTTCTGTTGCCTATCCCCCAGGGAGGGGGTTATATTTATTTAGATCATTGTGATCAGTTTCCCTTTCTCCCCCGACCTTTCCATTCCCCTTGTCTACTCTCATTATTGGTCCTGAGGGGTTTAACTATCCAAAGCCCACACGGAAGAAGCACACCAGCCTGTGTATTCATGAGGTGTTAATGGGATCAGGTATCAGGCATCAAAGCCCACAACAAAAAGTTATATCAATGGGAATGAGGGGTAGTGCAGAGTGGAAACCCAAAGCCTATCTGTTAGCAATTGGATGTCTCCTTACAGAGGGGTCACAAGGAAGAGATGAGCCAGTCAGGGTTCAGTATAGCAACTTTCATCCCTCAGGGCCAATCATGAGAGTTGCAGTTGTTCATAACATGGTTGATAATAGGTTTAGGTTGTTTGTGTTTTTAATAGTCAAGGACTTTTGAGAAATAAAAGGTGACTGATTCATAGGTCATTGTGTTAGTCCAGGTTGACTAGAGAAACAAATTCATAGACACTCATATGTGTATAAAAAGATTTATATAAAGAGTAATTATATATTAATAAAATATCCCCACCCAGTCCAAATCAACTCGATAAGTCTGATATTAGCCCATATGTCTGATACCGGTCTATGAATTCCTCTTTAAACTCATGCAACACATGAAATGATGCTAAATTTAAGAAGATCACAGGCCAGTGGGTGGAAAGTCTTGTGGATCCAATGGTGGGGTTGGGACTCCATGTGGCTCCTCCAACTCCAGGACTCTGGCTCCATCTCTGTAGCTTTTTATGGCTTATCAACAGGAATATCTAGCAGGGAGAGTGTGTCCCGCCTCCAGAGAGCAAGACAGGATTTCCCAGAATCCTGAGGAGAAGGTCATACCCACAGAGTCCTCATTGGCTATGGTCTGATTGACAGGCTAGTCTCCACCCCTTCACTCAAGTTGACAAAAGATTATTCAGCTGCCACACTCACTCTGTCTATCACTTTATTTCTATAAGCCTTCAATAAAGGGCATTCTGTGTATAAACATAGCAAGGATAATAAAAGCTTAGCATGCTTCCAGGAATTTTGTACCCTTGATATTTGGTAATCTTCTGCTCACAATTCTAATTAATCCTTGTTAAAGAAAATTTAAAAAAAACAACCTTGTACAAGCTTCCAAGTATATTAACTTCCCTATTTATAAAACCAATTTTGTTAATTTAATAAATATTCATTCTTTCGCCAGTATAACCTCATTTAGTATTCTTGGAAAAATAGAAGCATAGCACAAAGGAAGACCCTTGACAAGATGTACTGCTACAGTGACTACGACAATGGGTTAAACCCAAGAACAAGTGTGAGCGTTGTGCCGCCCTGGGCAGTGTTTTGTTCTGCTGTCATAGGGTTGGGATGAGTCCGAACCAATTCAAAGGCACTTAACAACAATAAGTGACATTGTTATCAATGATTATGCTGCCTCAAGTCCAGACCTTAAAAACCACACTGCCACGTGTTAGGAATAGGAGACAGATAAAGATGAGCTAGCCAACCTCTGTCACATAATACAGTTAGAGACCCTGTCAATTTCAATGTCCGGGAAAAGACTTTGTGTATGCCAGGTCATAAAAGAAGGGCCGTGTGCCTGTATAACTTTCCCATGACTGCTCTTAAAGAAGTAATAGCACACGTTTAGAGTCCTAAAACAACATAACTTTATTCGCTTTCATTTCTGAAGGTTAGAAGTCCAAAATTAGTTTTATTGAGTTGAAATGAAGGTGTCCGTAGATATGTCTTCCATGTAGGTTTTAGGGGAATATGTAGTATTGCTGCCTCTAGTGCTTAGCTCCTAGCCCTTCCCCCTTCTTCAAAGCTGTGGTGTCCCAGCATTTTCTCTTCCCTCCGACTCTTTTCTATCCTTACATCTCTTTCTACCTTTGGTTCAGCTGTCACCTTCTTACAAGGATCTTAGGTTAACTAACTCAGGATAAATATCCCATATCTGAATCTATCATTTAATCTAATCTGCAGGCTCTCTATGACCATGCAGGGTAACATGGTCACTGTTGTATGAGATTAGGATACAGGCAATTTTAGGGTGTATGGGGGTCAAGAATCTAGACTGAGGTATGAATAGTGGAACAATTCAATTTAGATAACTGAGTTAGGGGCCTGTTCCTGTAGATTCTGGCTCCTTTGGCAAGTAAAACTAGGGTTTATCATTAATACAAAGAAGAATTCTTTGCATTAAGAGCACACAATCCTTGTGTACAAACTTGCACAATCTAATTATGTCAGTTTTTCCTTAAAAAGAAAAAACAGAATTGTATGAGGCAAGAGTGAAAACACAGGTTCCCTTGTTTTATAGATTGAATTGAGTTCCTCCACCACCACTCCAAATACATGTAAATCCTAATCTCTATGCCTGTGATTATAATCCTACTCGAGAATAGTTTGCCTTTGTTGTCTTAATAAGACAGGTTCATGTAGGTTGTGTCTTAAGTCAATTTATTTAAAGATATGAAACAGATTAAACGAACATAAATAGGGGAAGAGAAATGCCAAGCTGCAGAGATCACTATGCACCTTCTGTGGTAGTCACCTAATCTGGTGTCAATTTAAGCACTGAGAGTATAGGGGAGGAGTCTAGGCTGTCAATCTGGAGATAGCCAATGAGACTTCTGTGTGGGCATGGCCTTCTCCTGAGAATTCTGGGAAATCTGGGACTTTCTCCTTGGAGGTGGAAGACACCTCTCTCTCTCTGCCACTTCCTGGGAGACATTGCAGAAGACAAGCCACATGGATGCAACCAGACGTCCAAAGCCAGAGAAGCCACAGAGAGGTCCCTGCCAGAGCTGAGATACTTACAGCGCCACTGGATCCAAGGACTTTCTACCCACTGGCTTGTGATTGTCCTGCATTTGACGTCATTGCATGTGTTTATGAGTCTGAAGAGGACTCATAAATTGGTATTGGACATATAGGCTAATATGAGACTTATGGCCTTGGACTGGACTGGGTTGGGATATTTTCTCAATGTTCAAGTCCTCTTGTATAGAAACCTCTCTCTCATATACATATGAATGCTTATGAATTTGTTTCTCTAGTCTATGCAGACTAACACCTTCCTCCAGAGCCTAGGGAAGGAAAACCTTCTCTTGATCTGGTATCCTGAATCTGGACTTCTGAACTCCTGGACTGTGCAAAACTCACTTGTGTTGTTGCTGTTGTTGCTGTCAAAGCAACTCCCTGTGGGTTTTTTTTGTTTTTTTTTTTGCTCACTGCCATCAAGTCCATTCTGACTCATAGTCACCCTACAGGGATTGCTAGAACTGTCGCTGTGTGTTTCTGTGATTGTAAATATTTATGGGAATAGAAATTCTCAGCTTTCTCCCACAAAAGGGCTGATGAATTCAAACTGCTGACTTTGCTATCGGCAGTCCAACTTATAGTCCACTTCTATTCATTTTATAGCAAAGCTAAAATAACTGAAGACAATCATGAAGATGTCACAGTGCTGGGCAATGTTTCATTCTGTTGAACTCATAATGAACAGGTCATTATGAGTTTGAATCAAGTTGATGGCATCTAACAAAAACAAATAAAAGAACTTGTTTTCTGTATATTGATATATTCAGTTGGAAAATAATTTTTAATGAAATAAGTAAAAATTAGTTGGGTGTTTATAAGAGAGAATACTTTGTTTTTAAGATGAAATAGTCTATTTTTTCTGATATATACTGATATTATAAAAGGGAGTTTTACTTCTATATCCCTAATAAAATGTAAAAGAAGAAAAGAGAAAAAAATGATTAGGGCAAAGACTATACAGATGTGCTTTATACAATTGATGTATGTATATGTATGAACTGTGAAAAGAATTGTATCAGCCCCAATAAATTGTTAAAAAAAATCTAAAATTAAAAATAAACTAGGCCCTGCCTTGCACAAAAAAAAATTATTACCAGTAATGTTTCAGAATTTAAGATCATAGACACATTGAGTGTAGAATTAAGTAAATAACTTTCAGAAAATTCAAGGACTGCTCTTAATTGACAAAAATAATCCCTGCTCTATAGAGTTAAAGTCAATTAACTTAATTACCATAACAGTAATTCTATCCCATAATTTAAATCTCAACTTTATTTTGAATATGATTGCACCAATATAGCTACCAGTTGTATGCTCATAAATTTTTAAATACTCCTGTAGCTATTATTCAATTGGCATTACAATACTATAGAGTCATAGCATTGTTTGATAATCCCAGATATCATGATCATGTCACTTCTTGACATTATATAAATGTGTCTAAATGGAAAGTAATTTGCTTGAAATTCAGGAATGCATGAATACCTGACAAACTGCTGGGCAACAGCAATGTTTACTAAATGATTCTGTGTTAAAAATTTGGTGTGGCTCTGCAGGTTTCAAAGAAGTTATAGTAATTCCCTCACTTTACAGCTCGATGGCCAGGTGATTTCTCACAGGAAAAGTTATGTTCACTTTCAGGGCACGGGTTCAGCTCTGATCTGTGTTGACTAATTTGAACCATCTGAAGGCAGGTTATTGACCTCTAGTAAAAGTAAAATAAAGCATAATTGTTTTAAAACAGCATTCACTACCAAAATGGAAAAAGGTGAGGCAAAGTCATAGTGGTTACCATGAAGCTCTATGGTAAAATTTAGCTTCAGATGTACCACAATCTGCCAGCAATAATTTCTTATAAAACTCTTGCACGTTTAGGGTTTGTTCCAGCTCTCTATGTAGCATGGCAATGGGAGCTCTTTGGGCCATCTTGATGGGCCTGAGCAATATAAAGTTACTTAAGGCGATGGGCCTACTTAATGTGGGTATTCAATCTTAAATGCGTGTTATTCTATGTGGGTAGATTGAGTTCTTTAGAAAGGCTCAAACTATGATTCTGGCATGTGTTTGTATATACAAAGAGATTTACATTTAGAAATGGCTTAAACAGTTGTAGAAATAGGTAAGTTCTGTCGAGTTTAAGTCAGGCTTCTCCCCACTCATGGAAGCTGACTGGAAGATGCAGAGAATGAACCTAAATTCAGCCACATGAGTCTACCGTCAGCAGTCCAAGAATGGATCAGCAGGGAATGTAACAGATCAAGGAACTAGAGGCAAAATCCAGCTTTAGCAGAAAGATAAAAGTTCAAGAGGTATTTGCCTCTGTTCAGCCTTTTTGTGATACAAAAGGCTACCACTTACAGAGGTATCATCAGGTTGCCACCAGGTTGATAGGTTGGGTCCCACCTCTTTCCTTACCCAGCAATGTCTAGTTGACATAAGCTCTAACCATCACAATCTACCTATGAAATATATGTCAGAGAGTAAGCATAAAAATGATGCCCAGAAATAATTATAATAGTGAACCTACACTATGCCAGGCTGCCTGCCCTGCTTTCCATTTAAAGTTACCCTAGAAATATTACATCCTTAAAGAAGAGAAAGGTTGATTATGAGAGACATTTGTAGTTGCAGTCTGAACAATTTTAATTATATTTTAAGGAATTAGATGATTAGAAGAGGACAATGTGGGTATCTTTTTGGATACTTTTAGTATTTCATGAACATTAAATTCAATGATGCAATTCCTTCTTACCTAGCCACAAAAATCGAACGTATGTGAAAATGCCAACTCCACATCCTATAAAACTCCTTAGCATGTGCCGAGTGTGACTTAGCATCATAATGCATTTTTCATGAAGGTAAGGAAAATCCATTAAGCAGATTAATTTGTGTTTGGAGAAACTACTCCTCTCTAGCCCAAAATATTTATTCTGTTAACTCTGGTTTGCTGATACACTACGATAGTTCTGAGGTCTAATGTGGCATTGCTATTAGTTCTGTTATGTCTTCTAGAGATGGACAATTTGTAAATGATTTAAACAGCTTTTATCCAAAGTATATATTGAGTTGATGCTAAAGCTTTTTTTGTTACTGTAATATTTAAAGAAAAATATGAAGTTCTTATAGATCTAATGATTTTTTTTCCTGAAGCATATAGACTGTGGGAAGTTGATTCTTGCACCCAGGAAGTATCCTTTAGCAGCTCTACAAGAACTATGTAGAAATACAAGTATAGTAAAATAATCTACAATACATTATTTGATTAGCATCATCAAGGAATTAACTACTTTTATAATATTTGAATATCACTTGATGCAAAGAATTTGAAAGTCATACTGAGAAACTTCAAGCAACTGTTTTAAAAAATCACCTTTTAGTTCTGTTTTACATGAACTTTTTGGAAATATGTTCATTTCACAAAAAATCTGAGTTATCTGAACTCATTGGGATGAGGTGCGTTCTGAGGGAAATGAGATTACAGTTTTATCCTTACACCTCATCCAAGCTCACTTTTTATTTATATCTGCAATGACTCACACTTTTGTATGAACACTGTAATCACCCAGAGCAGTTAAAATATAGATATTTCTGCATCCTGTCCCTGAGTTTCTGAATTACTGTACTGGGGAAGAGTCTTGGCATGGAGACCATCAAAGTTCTTGAAAGGTGATTCTACTATCTACCCTAAGGTGAGAATTATTGAAAAATTAAATATTCACATCTTTGTAAAAGCAAGCAAAATGAATAGAGATAAAAATAATACAATTATGTTTTTAAAAACTATTACCATAAATCAGATTAGTCTCATAATATTTTAAACTCTTGGCTCTTAGAATCACATACAAAGAGCTCTGCATACATGCACACATGCATGCACATATACCTACACATACACTATACACACACACACATAAACACACGAGGAGATTTCAAAATATTTGTGATAAATAGAATTAAAGTATGATGACAAAGGATTTATTTCTCAACATAAACTCCTGCAATATCAGGACAGTTTTATAAGCAATCATAGCAAACATTAAGCCCTTCATTGTCAACTTAGGGTTCTTGGAATTTAGCCATGTCAATTTAGCCTTTTTAATTTACTCAAATGGGTCTTCTGTGGTCTTTGTTATTCATTGTCCAAATTCCATACACATGTGAAGCTTTTGAAAATGCTGTGGCTTGCTATAGGCCACTACAATCCCCAAAGTTATAGCTTTGCGCTGTAAAGAAGACTATGTAGCAGAATTTCTGCGTGTAATATGTTACTTGATTTTTTTGCCTGCTACTCCACTTCAAGTGCAGGTTTCAGTGTCTCTTCTGATATGAAGTTTAGTCTTTCCTTTTTTAAAATGACCTTTTGTATTATCCATATATGATCTTCTTGATGTTCTTCCTAAACTTGTCAGGTCTTCTGTCATTATTGTTCAATGTATCACACTAGTTTTTGACATGGTCTCTAAATTAAAGTGTAATATAGTCAAGGTCACAAGTAGCACTGGTAGCATAGAGGTTATGTGTAGGCTTGCTAAATGCAAGGTCAGCAGTTCAAAACCATCAGGTGCTCCATGGGCACATCTTTGTCACTATATCAGACAATGCTCTGCTGCCATTCATAGGGTTTACAATGGCTAATTCTCTAGAAGTGGATTGCAGATTCCTTTCTCCTACTCTGTTATTCATGTGCGAAAAGTGAGGCTTTTTATTCTCTAAAGAATTACAGTTTCAGAAACTCACCTGGGTTGTTCTATCTTACCCTATATATGCACGATTTCTTTGTGTCAGAATTAATTCAAAGGCAGTGAGCTTGTCTTTATTGAAACTCATTATTAGTCAGAAATCCCCACTGAAATATGTTCACCGTGTATATAGTCCTGTTGACACTGAAAAGACGAATTTTAGTTTCCAACATCACAGCACAGCACCCTGCAAGATTCTACAATCTGACAATCTGATGGATGAGTGGGGGGTTCAAGCTTAGGGACAAAAAAAGAAGAAGATAGAAACAGTCAACTCAGGACTCTAAGGTAGAGACCAAATAGTTTCACTTTCCAGTGAAACTAAAAAAAAAAATTCTTTGTTTTACAAGAAGAATGAGCAGGCGCATTCCTGGTTGGTAGAGAAGGAACATTTGGTAAAACTTTAAAGAGAATTTTTCTGCTAAATTTTTGACTAACTTTCTCAAAACCCTCTCATATGAAACAAATGTTATTATTGTTTCCCCTTAAGAAAGTCAACAATCAAAATGCCCTGAGCATCCATAAAAAAACTGTTGCCATTAGCTTTGCTATTTATTGGTCTCTTTTTGTTTGATTGGGCCACTTCTACTTCTCCGTAGCCATTGCTTTGATTGTTCTCTGTCTTCAGGAGAGTCCTGGTAGAACCATGGATCTATCCAGGAGCTGGCTAGGTTCACGGACCCACTGAGCTGCAAGGACACAGTTCTACTCAACCAGTCTGGGCTGGATATAAGCACAAATAGGCTCCAGACTGATGCAGTCCAATCTTCCCAACAGTAGGGATAGCACAACCTACCAAGCTGAATGGAGATAACAGTACAGGACAGACTGAAGAAGGTATAAATAAAAAAAATTAAAAAGAAGAGAGTATAAATAGTGAAAAACTAACTCTCCACACTTCCACTCTGCAAAATTAATCTAATGTCCCTGAGCTATAGCTCTCCCAACTTAATGCACCCCAAAAGAACATCCATTTGAAGGCTTTCTTTTCTTTGTTTCCCAGAACTATTTTATTGTGAGCTAAAACAAATATCATATAGTTCCACAGTTCAATCACATCATTGCTATCACAATATGTTTCTAAACATTTTCTTCCTTCTTGAACTCACTGATATCACTTCCCTTATTACACACACATCCACTGTAACCCTAGGAACCCTTATACTGCTTGCTGTCTCAATAGGTTCATCCATCCTGGGTTTCATTTACTGAAAAATGGAAAAACATGTAACAAAAAACCTCAAGAGGGTCACCCTCCAATAAAAAAAACCATATCTGTGCTAAACTCCAATAATGCAAAAATCAAAACAAGATAAAAAATAGAAAATGTTGAATTTCTTTGGGCAGCAGGCAACACATACTTGATCCATTAGCAAGTTATTAGCAAAAAAATACAAATAGAAACTATAACAGTGGTTTTACAAAACACAGGCAGGAAGTTTGTGCTTGAGACAAAGCCTAGAAGCCTCAGGGTACAGAAGCCACTCCTGGATGACATATTGAATAGACCTAGCAATTCGCCAGTTATCCCAAAATACTAACCCCTAGTCGGCAACCCAAATTGGTCACATAAGCACCTATGTCGGTCACAGTGATAGAGCCCACTCTACCACCCTTACTTGGTTACCTCCATAATCCCCAAAAGAGTACAAATCCCTTCTGATTTGATCTACTGGAGGCCTATTTCTTTAATAAAATTAACTAAATCATAAGAATATAGGACTCTTGGCTATACCAGATAATAAATTAATTTCCCTGGCCTTCATCTCTGCCCTATCCTGACTTCCTAAAAGAACACAAAATAGTAACATAGCATATTTACAGAAACTTTCCCTAAATTCTCAAAAGGCCTCTGCTCCACATGGTCCTGATTTTCCCCAGGACAAAGTCTAGACTTCAGCTTTCTTTTGTTGGTGTTGGTGTTGCTCTGGGTGCTAGGATTCCTGTACCTTACCCCCTTTCAAGACAAAGTTGTGTGCTATTCTTATAATTTATTCTTAATCAGGGCTTCTCCATCAGTTGGCATATGGAACGACAAAAATAAAACTATTTTACTTCTTTGTTTTCAATTGATTTGTTTGTTTGCTAGTCCCTTAGCACATCATCAACACACAAGGTAAAACTCACTTCAGAGACAAAGCACTTAGAAAAACTTTGAGCCCAAACAATCCAATTAGTGAGCTTGAATAAAATTAATAGACTCCAATCTAAAAGATGAATGAATAACAAAAAATGCAAAGGCCTAAACACCCTTGTGAAGAATGTGGGATGCAATGAAGATGAACAACCTATTCCTTGTAGGGATTCCAGAAGAGAAGGAAATTTAAAAATGCACACAGAGACTATTCCAAAAACTTCTTCAAGTAGACTTTTCATAATGCCTAAAGGATGAAAAGATACTTATTCAGTGTGTTAGGCCAGGTAGACTAGAGAAACAATTCCAGTGACACGCATATATGTGTAAGAAAGTGTTTTATACCAAGAAGTAATTATATATTAAGCAAACATTCCAACACAATCCAGATCAAGTCCATAAATCTGTCACTACTCCAGAAGTCTGATACTAGTCCATAAATCCTTTTTCCGACTCTCACAGCCACATGCAATAATGCAGAATGCCTGACGATCACAAGTACAACGTTTTGTGGATCCAATGGCAGTGGATGCATCCCCTGGGGTCTGGCAGGTCTCTGGTGTGTCTCCTGCCACTCTTCAAGTGCAGATCTTCAACAGGAAGGTGAAGCAGGGAAAGAGGAATTTCCCAGGATCCTCCTTATGAGAATGCCATGGTCACCAGGAGGTACCATCAGGCTGATCCGATTGAAAGGCTAACCTCCACCCCTTCACTTCAAGGTCACACAAAATTATTTAACTACCACATTCAGGAAGCCGACATAAGCCTAATCAGGAGAGATCCCCAAAGGAAAACTCCGTAGGATATTATAGTAAAGACGTCTAACATCAATGACAAGGAAAACATTCTAAGAGTAACTAGAGATAAAAGAAAAATTATGGACAAAGAGTCATCAATTAGATGAGCTTCATATTTATCAGTGGAAACTATTCAGAAAAGAAGACAATGGAGTGTCATATACAGAGTCCTGAAAGAAACAAACAAAACAAAACCCTATCAACCTAGGATCTTGAACCTGTCATTCAAATATGATGAAGAAATAAGTTTTCCAAGATAAGAAGAAATTAAAAGAATTCACAAACAGACTTTAACAAACGTGAACAAAAATCTAATAAGATCATCAGAGAAGCTGAAGAAAACCTAAGAGCTATGTCTGATGCTATGAAGCGGAACAACAATAGAATTATTGCCTTACCAGAGGAAAACACACCAAAGAAGTCATCTGCAACAATAGTGAGAGAATTCTTGGAGGAAAACTTCCCCAGCTTAATGAATTAAAACCATTCAGGAGACTGAAAGAACACTAGCTATGCTTAATCCCAAGAAGAAGTCACCAAGGGACATAATAGTTAAACTATTCAACTTTGAAGAAAAGGAGAAAATCAAGAGAGCAGCTAGGGAAGAACAAGCAATCACATATAAAGGTTCCCAAATAAGACTATGCTCAGACTTATCAGCAGAATCTATGAAGAAAAGGAGAGAGTGGAGTAACATATTCCAAAAATTGAAGGAAAACAATGCAAACCCAAAATACTCTACCCAGCCAAATTGTCTATCAAGGTCGATGTAGAAGTAAGAGTCTTCCCAGACAAGGAAAAATTCAAAAAAATATGTTAGATGAAACCAAGCCCTACAAAAGATCCTTGCTGCCCAAGTATGGGCAGAAGAACAACACTCACCAAGTATAAATAAGAGACTGTCACATAGAACAACCTCAACCAGAGGACAACAAAGAGAAAACAAACCCCAAGATAGCATTGGCTTAAGGATGGAAAGAAGTCAAGAATGATACACACACACAACACACCAATGAGAAAGGAAAGTAGTAAAACACCCAACACAAAAGGTAAGATGACATCACAGAGGCTGCAGATGTAGATAATAACCCTGAATATCAATGGCCTGAACTCAGGCATTAAAAGACTGAGGCTAGTAGACTGGCTTCAAAAAGACAACCCATCAATGTGCTGCCTAGAAGAGATTCATCTAAAGGCTACATACAAAAATAGGCTGAGAACCAAAGGCTGGAGAAAGTTATATCAAGCAAACAATAATTTAAAAAAATCAATCCTAACCTCGGATAAAATTGACCTCAAATTGCAAACCATAAAAAGAGATAAGGAGGGACACAATATACTGCTCAAGGGAATGATAGACAAAGAAACACTTAGCATTGTAAACATATATTCCCTGAATGAGAGACCCTATGAATATGTCAACCAAATACTCCAAAAAATTAAAAGAGAAATCACAGCCTCAACATTGTAGTGGTTGACTTCAATACACCACTCTCTAAGAAAGATAGATCACAGGAAAAGAAACTCAACAAGGAGGGTAGAGATCTAAACACTACAATTAGACAATTTGACCTGATATTTACAGAACTTGTTGTCCAAATAAAAATAAATTCATATTCTTCTCAAGTCCACATGGCATATATTCAAAGATACACCACATGCTGTGGCATAAGGTGAATATACACAAATTTAAACATATTGATATCATACCGACCTCTCTCTCTGACCACTGTGCCATAAGGCTGGAAATCAACAAAGGGAAAACGAAGAAACCAAGAGCAAACAATTGGCGGATGAATAACTCTCTACTGCATAAAGAGTACATACTGGCACAGATCAGAGATGAAATTAGGATATTTCTAGAAACCAATGAAAATGAGCACACGATATACCAAAGATCATAAGAGACAGCAAAGGCAGTTATCAGAGGATGTTTCATAGCAATAGATGCACACCTGAGAAAGGAACAGAGACTCATGATTGAAATGCTGGCACAAAATTTACAACAACTAGAGAAGAGTCCGTGGGACAATCCTATTAATAGCAAAAGAAAAGAAATTATAAATATCAGGGCTGAGATTCAAGAGAGGGAAAATATGAAAACTATGGAAAAATTTAATGCTGCTAAAAGTTGTTTCTTTGAAAGGATAAACAGAATTGACAGACCACTGGCAAACCTAACCCACGAAAGGAAAGAACAAATTTCAATAGCAAGAACAAGGAATGAAAGAGGAGGCATTACAACAGACCCTAATGAAATCAAAAGAATAATTACACAGTACTACAGAGGATTGTACTCCAATGAATTAATCAATTTGGAAGACATGGACAAATTCTTGGAAAAACAATCTCTCCCTAGACTATCCTCGATAGACATCAAGAATCTCAACAGACCCATAGTAATAGCAGAAATAGTAAAGGTTATCAAGGGATTACCAACAAAAAAATCCCCTGGACCAGATGCTTCACTGGAGAATTCTTACAAGCATTTAGGGAAGAACTAACACCAATCCTACACAAACTCTTCCAGAGCATAGAAAAAGATGGCAACTTCCCGAACTCTTGTATGAAGCTAGTATAATTCTGACACCAAAACTGGGTCAGCATTCCACAAGAATAAAGAACTACAGACCAATATCCCTAATTAACCTCAATGCAAAAATCCTTAACAAAATACTACCCAACAGAATACAAAACTATATAAAACAAATAATTCACCATGACCCAGTGGCATTCATACCAGGGATGCAGGGATGGTTCAACATACGAAAGACCATTAGTATTATTCATCACATTGACATGAAAAACTATAAGAACCATATGATAATATTGATAGATGCATAAAAAGCATTTGACAATATCCAACACCAATTTCTGTTTAAGACACTTGAGAAGATAGGAATGGAAGGAAAATTCCTCAAGAAAATACAAGCTATATATGTAAAACCAACGTGGTAGTCAATGGAGAAAAGACTAACACAATCCCACTGAAAAAGGGTACCAGACAAGGATGCCCCTTGTCTCCACTCCTATTTAATATTGTGCTAGAGATTTTAGCTAACAGCATAAGGCAAAGAAAAGACATCAAAGGTATTTGTCTGGGGAATGAAACAGTGAAACTCTCCTTATTTGCAGATGATATGATTTTATATATGGAAAATCCCAAAAGCTCCACAAGGTAAGGTACTGGAAGCAATAGAGGAGCTTGGCACAGTGGCAGAATACAAGATCAACAAACAGAAGTCCATAAGACTGTTATACACATCGGATAAGACCACAGAAGTGGAGATCAAAAAGGTGGTACCCTTCATAATAGCCAAGTACAAATAGAAATATCTAGGGATATACCTGACTAAAAGAACAAAAGATCTATATGGGGAAAACCACAGAACAATATTAAAAGAGACCAAAAGTGACCTCAACAAATGGAAGAATATCCCATTCTTATGGATTGGAAGCCTAAATATAGTCAAGATGTCAGTTCTTCCAAAGACACTATATAAATTTAATGCAATTCCAATCCCAGTACAATTACTCACATCTTTCTTCAAGGAAATGGAAAAACTGATTACCAACTTCATATGGGAGAGGGAAGAAGCCCAATATTAGCAGAGAATTCCTCAAGAAGAAGGACACAGTGGGAGGGCTTGCTTTACCTGACTTTGGCATATACTACACAACCACAATTGTCAAAACTGCATGGTATTGGTATAATGACAGATACTCAGACCAATGGAAAAGAACTGAAAACCCAGAAAGAAAATCAACAGCCTATAGACAACTGATCGTTGATAAGGGCCCCCAAAATATCCAATGGGAAGCAGATGCCCTCTTTAACAAGTGGTGCTGGAAAAAAATGGATATTTACCTACACAAAAATGAAGCAAGACCCTTATCTCACTCCATGCACAAGAATAAACTCAAGGTGGATCACAAACCTTGAACTTAAACTCCAACCTATTAGGGCCATCAATGAGGGAATTGGCACCAACCTGAGAACTTTGGCACAGGGAATACATAGGCTATCAGAAATAGGGAAGGACACAAACATAGAGGAGGCACAAATTGACAAATGGGAAATACTGAAGATAAAACACCTGTATACATCAAAGGAATTCACCAAGAGAGTGATAGGACAGTCATTTTAGCAATGACACATCACACAAACGCCTTATTACTAAAATCTACAATACTCTGCTAACTTCAAAAAAGAAAAAAAAAAACTAATTACCCACTGAGGAGGTGGGCCAAGAACCTGAACAAAAGTTTCACAGGGGTAGATATCCAAATGGCCAACAAACATATGAGAAAATGCTCCTGGTCTTTAGCCATAAGAGAAATGCAAATTAAAACAACAACCTGACACCCTCAAAGATTGCCCAATTAAAAAAAATCAGAAAGCAACAGAGTGTTGGAGTGGCTGTGCAGAGACAGGAACTCTTATCCACTGCTGGTGTACCTGCAAGTATGTACAGCCACTATGGAAATCGATCTGGCAATACCTAAAACAGATGGAAATTGAGTTACCATATGACGCAGCAATCCCCCTACTGGGCATATACCCAGAAGAGGCAAAAAACAAACCAAGGCTAGACAGCTGTGTTCCAATGTTCGTTGCGGCACAGTTCACAATTGAAAGGAGTTGGAAGCAACCCAATTTTCCATCAACTGACGATTGGATTAAAAAGCTGTGATATATACATACAATGGAGTACTACGCATGGCTAAAAAGCAGAGCTGAATGTATGAAGCACATCACTGCATGGGAAGAACTGGAAGAAATCATGCTAAGTGAAGTAAGGCAAGCACAAAATGACAAGTACAATATGAGTATGCTGAGGTAAGCTTTAAAAAACAAACATTCCTGGGGTGAGGATTAAGTAATATGGTAGGGACCAGACCAAACACAGGGATACACATGGTAGACAACTAAACAGGAGGTGGGTAAAGGGGAAAATAAATAGATGATAGATAGATACATAATAAAAAAAGAAATAGGTAATGGGGGCACAGGGCACTTAACCACCAAAGGGGAGGGTATTGTTTATATTGCCACAGGGAAAGAGGGACCAGACTTCAAACCAGTGCTCCAAGATGTGAATGTAACATGACATTGTGGTGTAGGGAACCAGTGGAGAGATCTGGGGCACTGGCCACAATCCCAACTACTAAGTGGACACCAGTCCCTCCCACCCCCAGAAGAATTTATTTCAAAGGATGGCATTGAATCTGCAGTTCCGGGAGAGGGACATATCTGATCAGAGCACACGGGATCAGATGAAGGTAGAAGAGGAGACTGTGGCGAACATCCTGGCCCACAAGGCCGTGAGGAGGATGTTGCCAATTAGAGCAGCCATTCGACAGAGAGGACCACATGGCCGGCCCCACTATGAGACATGACGCCCCTCACTGACCCATAGTCCTAAAGGGGACAACACCAGGGACAAAATGTGGGAATTGCACCTGATCTGATCCTGCCACACAGAGGAAAAACACTAAGGAGTGCAACAGAACAGCAATGGAATGGAGTGGTGAGGTCCCCAAGGAATGCTGAAGGTGGACTTTGGGGCCAGGGCTTGGTGCCCCAACGGACTGAACTGGAAACCACTCCTAAAGGCCAAGAAATGATCCCTGAACTAACTAAAAGCTTTTCTTTCTTGTTGTGTTTGTGTCGCTTTTTTTTTTTCCATTGGTTTGTTGTATATTGTTGCTTGGTTTTGTTCTGGCTTGTTTTTGTGCATGTTATTATCTCCGCAGGTTTGTCTAAACAAGATAGCTGGATGAACAATATGGAGGAGAAAACAACGGGACCAACAGTTCTGGGGGAATATGAGAGGGGAGAATGTGGAGAGACAGGTAGTGGTGCTAACAAACCCAGGGACGAGGGAACAACAAGTGACCCAAATCAGTGGTGAGGAGGGTAGGCCTGGTAGGGCATGAACAAGGGTAATGTAACCAAGAGGAACTGCTGAAACCCTGGTGGGGACTGAGCATGATAGTGGGACAGGAGGAAAGTTGAAGGAAATAGAGGAAAGATCTGTGAGACAAAGGACATTTATAGAGGTCTAAATAAAGACATGCACATATGTAAATATGTTTATATATTAAGATGGGGAAATAGATCTATGTGCATATATTAATGGATTTAGTATTAAAATATCAGAAGGACATTGGGCCTCCACTCAAGTACTCCCTCAATGCAAGAATACTTTGTTCTATTAAACTGGAATTATATGATGCTCACCTTCCCGACTCAACTGCTGAAGACAAAGAAAGGTGAATAAGCAAATATGGTGAAGAAAGCTGGTGGTGCCCGTCTATCAAAAGAGATAGTATCTGGGGTCTTAAAAGCTTTAAGGTAAAAAGTGGCCATCCAACTTGGGAGCAACAAAACCCACATGGAAGAAGCACACCAGCTTGTGTGATCATGAGGTGCCAAAGGGATCAGATATCATGTAAATACCATATAATCATATCGTGTGCTCACCTGCATGATACAATCACTGAAGACAAATGGGGGCATAAGCAAATGTCGTCAAGAAAGCTGATGGTGCCTGGCTATCAAAAGAGAGAGCGTCTGGGATCTTAAAGACTTGAAGGTAAACAAGTGGCTATCTAGCTCAGAAGGAACACAGCCCACATGGAAGAAGCACACCAGCCTCTGCGATCATGAGGTGTCAAAGTGATCAAATATCAGGCATCATTAAAACAAAAAATTTTACCATAGTGAATGAGGAGGGGAGTGCGGACTGGAGACCCAAAGCCCATTCATAGGCTACTGGACGCCCCCTTATAGAAGGGTCTCGGGGAGGAGATGAGCCAGGCAGTGTGCGATGTAGCAACAATGAAAATTACAACTTTCCTCCAGTTCCTAAATGCTTCCTCATCCCCCCCCCCACTATCATGATCCCAATTCTACCTTGCAAGTCTGGCTAGACCAGAGGATGTACACTGGTGCAGAGAGGAGCTGGCAGTGCAGGGAGTCCAGGGAAGATGGTCCCTTCAGGACCAGTGGTGTGTGTGGCAATACTGGCGATACCGGGAGGGTAGGTTGGAAAGGGGGCACCGATTACATGGATCTACATGTGACTTCCTCGCTGGGGGATGGACAACAGGGAAGTCGGTAAAGGGAGATGTCGGACCGGGCAAGATATGACAAAAATAATTTATAAATTATCAAGCGTTCATGAGGAAGGGGGCAGTGGGGAGGGATGGGGAAAAATGAGGACCTGATGCCAGGGGCGTAAGTTGAGAGCAAATATTTTGAGAATGATGAGGGTAATGAATATACAAGTGTGCTTTACACAATTTATGTATGTATGGACTGTGATAACAGTTGTATGAGCCCCTAATAAAACTATCTTTAAAAGTGTAAAAAAAAAAGAATAAAATAAGACTCATATCTCTCCCTGTGCACAAAAATGAACTCAAGATAGATTAAAGATCAAATGTAAATCCTGGAGCTATCAAGATCATCAATGAGAAAAGTGGAACCAACTTAAGAGCCTATTGCAGGGCATAGATAGACTGCCAAGTATAATAAAGGAAATACACACAACGGAAGACAGATACTAACATGTTGAAATTACATCCCTATGCATATCAAAAGACTTCATCAAAAGAGTGAAATGAGAGTCCACAGAGTAGCAAACATTTTTTACCAGCAACACATCGCACAAGGCTCTAATTACCAAAATCAACAGACCTCTAAAATAGCTCAATATGAAAACAACAAATGGCCTAATTAAGAAATGGTAACAAGACACGAAAAAACAGTTTATCAAAAAATGAACTACAAATGGTTAACAAACTCATGAAAAATTGCTCACAATCACTAGCCATCAGGGAGATGCAAATTGAAAGTCGAAAGGTTAGTACTTGACACTCACAAGTGCTGGAGAATATGTGGAGAGATTGGAACTCATAAACACGGTAAATACATCCAACCACTATGGAAAATGATATGTTGATACTTAAAGTAACTGGGAATTGAAATCCCATATGATTTAGCAAGACCACTATTAGACATATACCTCAAAGAAAGGATATGTACTCTTTTAAAAACTATACAAATCTTCACCTTTTCTGCTATTTCAATAGATCCCCTTTCATACTTTAAAAAAATGTTAAGAGATACAAAGAAATTTTGCTCCTGTCCTTTGCACACTCTACATAGGTGTAGGACTGCATTTTGGAATTTGAGAGACGTTGGTGCTTATTGTCTTGGAACCTTAGTTGCGTTATTATCCTATTTCTTGCTGCCATAGAGTAGAAGTCGATTCATAGTGACCCTCCTGTGGGTGTCCCAGACTGTAAGTGTTTGTGGGTGTAGAAAGCCCCATATTTCTTCCTCTGAACAGCTGGTAGTTTTGAACTGCCAACTTCGGGGATTGCAGTCTAACTCACAAACACTATACCACTAAGACTCTATTATCATTTTAGTGCCACGTTGTATAGATTTGAATGCTGTGGGGCATGTATATCTTTTTAAATAGAACAATAACCAACTATTTTAATGAAGTTCTTCCAGTTCTTGAACTTCTGGGTTATTAGTTTGATCAGACTAAATTTTGTTTGAAAGTTTCCTAATTAGTAAACTATTTCTTAATACAATGAAGTCATTATTTGCTCTAAAACAGTAACGGGATAGGCTATTGAAAAATACTGATAAAGCTTTGCCACGTTACTAAGAGCTGTTTGTATTTTATAAACACTTTCTTTATCCCCAACAAAGGTTATAAGAACTACTGATTAATTAAGATTTTATCTCTCAGGAAAAGTGTCATGGTTGAATATAGTAACTTTGCAAACTTTTCTTAAGCATAACACTCAGCAATACTACCCAGTGTGAAATGTATATTCAAAAAAATAAAACACAAGAATCAAACACTCTAAGCTTCAGCTAATGTTTCAGAAAATGTATTTTTCTGAATCCATTCTGTCAGCACTAGTATTTATCAGTTTCCATTTCCTGAAATCTCTGAAACAATTTTGTAATGCTGCCATGGGTAACCCTTAATATTTCCAAAATGAATGGAAAGGCATTTATGCATGTAAGGATCTGGGAAATGTTCTTGTTCTATTGAAAATATTCCCTTCTTCACACATTTCAATAGCAACACCTCCCACCTGTCAGAGTTCTATCTATACCAACAAGAGGATTTAATTATTTTCCCAAGCTTATGTGGTGGGGCCCCTCTTCGTACAGTGTACAATGTGGCAGAAAGTACATATGCATGAGGAAGAGACTCATTAACTCTATGGCAAGTCTGTGGTTCAAAGTACCTATTTTGTGAAGGATCAAAAAAGGTTACACAACTCTCATTTTAATCGACATTTCCAAAATGTTAAAGTAGACTTGTTTTCTTTTTAAAAGAGCAATACTCGGGGCGAGAACCAGAGATAAGTCCTTCTAATAGTGTCAAATACACTTGCGGGCAGATATTTGAGATTTAAAAAAAAATCTCATGTGCCAATTTTAAAGGACTTAAAACTTTACAAATAAATGTATGCACCATTAGCATTTACTCAGCTTTAACGGCTTTGATCTTCCTTTCAAAGAAGCCAGGGAAGAAAGAAGGCAGTAAAAGAAAGCAGGAGAAAGCGAAGCTGTCAGCAACTTGGATCCTGTCAATTACTGCACCCCTTATAAAGACCCAATTAAACTCAATTGCTTCCTAGAAGATTCATTTTTACTCTTTTTGTGCTCTCTTTTTATTTGTACTGTAAAAGAACTTGGTTATTGATAAGACCCATGTTGCCAGCCAAAATGCAAATGTCTTTCTACAATCGCAGTACCATTTAGTACATTTGAGTACAGGCTATATGGTATATCTAATATTGAAGTTTAATTTTAACTTCACACTTAAGTTAAGTTGTGACTCCATATAAATAAAATACATGATTACTAAATTTGTACTTCTATGTAATTATCTCTCTGTACCTATACCAGGATCAAAATATTGTCTAATTATTAGTATTTCCAGTCAATGGGTAATTATTTTCTATCCATACACTCAAAGCCTATTATCATTCAATCTAAATGATTCTCTTGATCTCTTTTTCCTATCTTCAATCAGTCATTAAGGTTTATTATGACAATCTAATATCTCTAAATGATTTTTTCTTATTTTCTGTTTTAGTGTTCAGTACGTTCGTGCCTTCATTCGTTTTATTGAATATTTACTGAAATTAGCTCCTAACTGCTGGTCCCTCAATATTATTCCTTTCTCATTTTCTCCTCAACACTTCCTTTCTCATTTCCATCTCACTAAGATCTCCTTAAAAGAACAAGACTTGAATAGATAAAATAAAATATGTACAGAAAATGCAAAACAAAATTGTGTATTTTAATTTATTAGATAACAAAGTGAACATCTTTGGAAACACCATCCACATGAAGAAATAGAAATGGCCAGAAACTAGATTTCCTCATTACACTGCTACTCCATAAGCATAAGGCCAGTCCAAAATTCTTGTTCATTTTCTATTGGATCATGTATCTTTTTCTTATTGACGGTTTTAGTTCTTTATATGTTATGCATATATTAACCTTGATGTTCATATGTGTTGTAAGTATGACAAATATCTTCTACGTCTCCTTAGCTTGCCTTTCATTCTTGCCATGATCAATTTCAATGAACAAATTTTAAAACATTTAGTCAAGTCCAATTTACTACTGTGTCTTACTCTACTTTACTATCTAGCCTTCTTTACTCCAATAGCATGAAGATATTTTATACATGTAGTATATAAATATCTATTTTTTAACTGATGGATACATTTTGAAATGTCCTTTTGATAATGAATTTGGCACAATTCCTCTTGAGTTTGTCATTCCAAAGTTATATGATTTTCTGACTCAAAATGGCTACTACCACGCCATTTTAACTCACTAATGCCTATGATTTCAATCTCCATGTGTTCCATTTCATTTTTTACAATTTCTAGCTTTCTTGAATTCATATAATTCCAAGTTTCAAGGTATTTCCAGCTGTTTCTTCTTATATTAAGCTGTGTCCCACTGACAAATAAAGTCTCAAGATTTTATTCCTGCAGGCTTTCTGCCTGACAATTAGTAAAAGGCAGCTCATTTTCTGTCATATTTTGAGTGCTTTCCCACAGGAAGGACTCATCTTCTGGCACTGTAACTTACAATGCTCTTCTTTAACTCACGAGTTTTTAAGTATCTTGCAATGTTGAAGTACATTGCTGTCTGTGATAAAAAAAATATCCATCTATACACAAGAAAATCCAATCAATATGAATAGTATTCAAATTTATGAATCAACCACTAAAGCTAGTGATACAGAAATTGAAGTATTCTACCAATTTCTTAGGTCTGAAATTGACCAAACACGAAATCAAGATCCATTGATTATCACTGGCGACTAGACTACAAAAGTTGGGAACAAAGAAGAAAAGTAGTTATAAAATAAGGCCTTGGTGAGAAAAAGACAAAAGAGATCCCATGATAGAATTTTATAAGACCAACAAATTCTTCTTCACAAATACCATTTTCAAAAAGACAAAATGTCTATACATACGTGTTTCTCCAGATGGAATATACAGGAATCAAATTGACTACATCTATGGAAAGAGAAGATAGAGAAGATCAACATTAGTAACTAAAGCCAGGCCAAGGTCCAACAATGAAATAGACCATCAATTTGTAAGTTAAGGTTGAAGCTGTAGAAGATTCAAACAAATCCACCAGTGCCAAAATGTGACCTTGAGTATATCCCACGTGAATTTCAAGACTATTTCGGAAAGAGTTTGATGTATTGAACGTTGAAGAGAGGGGACGTGATGACGTCAAGAACATCAACCATGACAATGACAGATAAGAAATAAAAAATCAACATGGATGTCAGAGAGGCACTGAAATTTGCCCTTAAATATATTATTAGCTAAGACAAATGCAAAGAATGAAGAAGTCAAAGAGCTAAACAGAATATTTCCAAGGGAGGCTCAGAAGACAAAGTAAAGTATTATGATGAAACGTGCAAAGACCTGGAGTCAAAAGAAGTGTGGGGTGGGGGGGAGGAAAGAACAGGTAGAACATGTTCAGCATATATTAAACTGAAAAAACTAAAGAAAAACATTCCATCCTAGTGTTGAAATATTGAAAGATTCTATGGGAAAAATATTTAATGAAGCAGGAAGCATAACCCCCCCAAAAAATATGGAAACAATACACAGAATCACTCTACCAAAGCAAACTTGTGGCCATCCCACCATTTCAAATGGCAGCACATGATCAAGAACCGATGATACCGAGGGAGGCACTACAAACCACACTGAAGGCATTATCCATAGACAAGGCTGCAGGACTTGACGAAATAACAGTTGAAATGCTTCCACAAGCTGATGCAGTGAAAGACTCACTTTTCTGTCAAGAAATTTGGAATCCAGCTACCTAGCCGACCAACTGGATTAGATTGGTATTTATATCCATTTAAAAGAAAAGTGACCCAATAGAATGCTAAACATATAGAGCAATATTTACACCCTATGCAAGTAATATTTTGCTGAATATCACTCAACAACAGTTGCAGTAGTACATTGACAGGGAGCTGCCAGAGGCTCAGGCCGGATTCAGAAGAGGATGTGATATGAGGTGTGTCATTGCTGATGTCAGATCGATCTTGGCTAAAGCAAAGAACACCGGAAAGATGTTTACTTGTGTTTTATTGACTATGCCCAAGCATTCGACTATGTAGATCCTAATATACTATGGATAACCTTGAGAAGAACGGGGATCCTAGAACACTTCTGTGAGCTCATGTGGAACTTGTACATTGAAGCAAAAGACAGTGGTGAGCACAGAACAAGGAATACTGCACGGTTTAAAATCGGGAGAGATGCATCAGGACTGTGTCCTACCATCATACTTACTCAATTTGTATGCTGAGCAAATCATCAGACAACCTGTATTAGATGAAAAAGAATGCGGCATCAAGATTGGAGCAAAGCTTATTAGCAACCCGCAATATGCAGGTGACACGACCTTGTTTTCTGAAAGTGAGGAAGACTTGACGCACATGCTGATGCATACTGGAGCCTTCAAAATGGATTATAACTCAGTGTAAAGTACACAAAACCGTCACAACTAAGATAATCATGATAGATGATGAAAACATTGACATTATTAAGGATTACATCTTTCTTGGCGCCATGATCAGAGAATCAGCAGTCAAGAGCTCAAACAATGTACTGCATTGGGTAATTCTGGTTACAGTGGGAAGACCTCCGAAGGTGTTGACAAGCTGAGATGTTACTTTGTGGAGTAGGGTGAGTCGGACTCAAGCCATGGTATTTTAACTACTTTCATATGCCTGTGAAAGCTGGACACTGAATAAGGAACATAAAAGAGGAATCCATGCATTTGAATTGTGGTTCTGGAGAAGACTTGAAAGAACTATGGGCTGCCAAAGAACCATCAAAACAAACTTGTAAGAAGTAGAGCAAGAATGCTCCTTATAAGCTGGCTAGACTCCTCTCATGTACCTTGGACATGTCAGCAGAGTCTACTTTCAGTAAAAGGACATTGTACTTGATAAAGTATCAGGACAGCAAAAAAAAAAAAAAAAGATGGCCCTCTCTGAAATGGATTGACACAGTGGCTACACCAATGGGCTCAAACATAGGAACATTTGTGAGGATTGTGCAGGACTGGGCAGTGTTTTGTCTATTGTACACAGTGTTGCTTTGTGTGGGAAATGATGCCACAGATCTTAACTACAAGACATATAGATGTGTGTATGTGTCTATTAATGTAGTATATAAGCAACGTGTGTTTGTTTATAGTTTGAGATAGTTCTACGTTTCTCTCAACCCAAATATGGATTTATAATTGTCCCACCACCATTTATTAGAAGGAAGTGTGACTAGGTTCTCTATATGTTGTTCCTGTTAGCTGCCCCAATCCAGTTCTGAATTATGGCAATTTTACATATAAAACAACAAAATATTTCCCAGTTGTATTCTCTCTCTAAGATTGTTGCTATGTTTGGGTCCATTTTATCTGCTATTTGTCTTTGAAAACTTTGGGATGTTCACGCAGTCACCACTTTACCAAACATGAAGCCTTTGTCTAGAAGTTTTTACTTTAACTCTGTTGTTTCTAAAGTACGAAAAACAAACTCTACTCATCCTTGTTTTTCAGAAACATTATATTTATGTGATGTTGGATTGTTTGCTCTTAAATTACTCAACAATCTATTGAATATGGTAAATTCATTAGAAATCTTAAAATCCATTAAAGCATGGCAATCCAATTAGTTTTTCTTCAATGTTTTATCAAATATTCTGTCCTTTCTTTATTTTTTATCAATTTTAGATCAGTTTGCTATGTTCTGAATAGAATTGCTTTGGTTATATAAGTCAATGGAAAGAATGACATCTTTACATTATTTTAAAATGTTTTAATGGGCATGTTATATTTATCCACTTAATTTAAGTCTTTTTGAATTTTTTTTGGAGGGTTTTCTCCCCCTTTATTGAGAAACTTAAGACTTAGATAGATCAACTAAAACCAAAATTTTTTTTGGCGGGGGGGAGAATCAAAACCCACAATAGAAAAAAAAATTGTTAACATTATCTGGGCTATGGCAGAACCCAGAGAATATCTTTGTATAATTGAAAAAAAAATTCTAGGTGCTTCATAATTAACCTTTTGAATTTCTAATAGTGACATTTTGAATTTTTTTCAAGAATGTCTTCTTCATCCATATTATAGTAGATTAATTCCCACTTATTTGAAATATTCCAAAATCACTGTATCAAACATACATATTTGTCAGGAAATTAGTGGGAAAATTCACTATCATTTAAAGCAATTTTAGATGAACTTTTGTACCCTACTCAGATACATTTATTCAAATATTTAGGAATTATATGGAGAAATATAATAAGAACCACTTGCAATCAAGTCCATTCTAACTCAGAGGAATTTATGTGTGTCAGGGTAGCACTGCTCCACGGGGTCTTAAGTGACTGATTTTTGAAAGTAGATCACCATACCTATGTTTAGAGGTGCATCTGAGTAGATTCTGATGACCAGTTGCCAGTTAACAGATGCTTGCCTTAATCCTTTACACCACTCTGGGCCACTAGACACAATAAAACAGAAAAATTCAAATTGCTTGCCCCTCGATCAACCCCATTATATTGAGCTGCATCTAGTCACTTATGCAAATACCACACTAATTGAAATTAATATGCAATCACTTATTTGAAAACTCTTCAATGTTTGAAAAATCTGCCAATAGTCATTTTCTTCCTTTCAGTAACATGTGTTTTAGCTTTCTTGTCTTAACGGCAATCAGAAATAGCCGTTGCCTCTCTCAGGAGGGTGAGAGGCGATGGTGAACACTCTTCTCTTTTCCTTACTTTCAGAGGAAAAAATTCATTATAAAATATGATGCTTGTAATATTTTGTAGATATTATTTATCATAGTAAAGATGTCCCTATTTAATCTTTGTTCTTTAAATTTTTAGTTTTTTAAATCAAGAGCAGTTTTTGCATTTATCAATCTTTTTCATTTATGTAACTTTCCCCTAAAGGAGGCTAATATTGTAAATTTATACATTTTAAAATAATAAACCAGACCAAGCCTTGTGAAAAAACTGAGTGGTCATAAAATAAAATTCTTTCAAAAATAGTTTTTATTTGTTAAAATATTTTTATTATGTTTATATTCAATTAATTAAGAGGTTGATGTATAAGCATTCTTTTATGTAATGTATTCAGGTCTTTATATTTAGATATATTTCCATAAAAATCACTTATTGAATAATCCCTCTTGTCATATGTTGTAGAAAAATCTACGTAAAACCGACCTTAGTTAATTTTTTAAGAATGTAGTAGAAATTTGTAGTAATTCAGGAAGGGTTCCCTCTTTTGAGATCACAAATATTGATTACAAATAATTTTAACTTTGCTCTAGTAATGTTAATTTTTAGAAATTTAATATTTTGCATGAACTTGAAAATTATTTTGCCAAAGTTGTTTGCAGTATTATTTTGATACTATTAGGGAAAATATTTAAACCCTCGGTGCTAACTGAAAATTTGACACTTTGAGTCCATGCAGAATTATTTTCAAAGAAAATCCTGGAGATCCACTTCCAAAAAATAATCTATTGAAAATCCTATGGCACACAGTTCTACTTTGGCATACATGGGGCCACCGTGAACCATAACTCACTCAGCAGCAACTGGAACTATACATCAATTATAATGTTGATGCGTATGTGATGGGCTTTCGGCAAGTCTGTGGAAAAATTCCGTTACTTTGGAATTCCATTTTCCTACACACTTTTTCACATACCCACATCTATCTTCCAAAATGCCATGAAGTAAATTATGACTCATGGTGATTCTAAATAGTTTGAGAGTCTAAAATCTTTGTGTGAGCAGACAGCACCATTTTTGCCTGTGGAGTGTTAAGTTTGAACTTCCGAGCCTGTAGTTAAATGTCCAAATGCCCAAGCCAGACTTTCAAAAGTAAAGTTGACAAAGAAAGAGCCTGTTTGACACGTTATCTTTCACCCCAAATCTAACATCAGCTCCCACCCTCATGGAGTTCAGAAGCTGAATTCCTTGTGATGGATGCCTCAGCTTCTGTGATCTGCTCATCTCTCATTGTCACTCCTCTGTCCTTCAATTGTTCCTTGGACATCCCTGACCTACTAATTGTAATTGTCTGCCACTTGAAATACCTGTCTGAAGGGAAAATCCCGACTACGTCTCTCAGAAATTTCAGGTCTTTAACCCAAGTGATGTTGAATCCCTGGGGGGTTGAAAGGTGCTTACATTCAGTTACAAAGAGCTGCTTCTTCACAGAAGTAGTCGTTGTTGTGTACCCTTAAGTCTGTTCTGACCCATAGCGACCTGATGCACTGCCCAGTCCTGTGCGATGCTCACAATTAGTCATAGGCTGGAGCTCTTTGTTGTCACCACGGTGAAAAGAGAGGTCCTTCTTCTTTTCTGTTGATCTTCCACTTTACCAAACATGATGCTCTTCTTCCAGGACTGGTCTCTCCTGACTATATGTCCAAAGAACATGAAACGAAGACTTGCCATCCTTGCCTCGCACCACAAGTCAAATGTATCTATTTTTCTTCAGGTTTCCTTATTCAATGTCCAACTTTCACATACATATGAGGCAACTGAAGATACCATGTCTTGGGTCTGACACACTTCAGTCCTCAAAGGAACATCACTGCTTTACAATGCACTAAGGAGATCTTGTGCCGGAGATTTACCTAATGCAACACATTTTTTATCTTCTTCCATGAACAACAATTGCAGATTCAAGCAAAACAAAATCCTTGAGAGCTTCAATCTTTTAAAAAAATTTATCATGGGGTTACCCATTGATCCAGTTGAGGAAATTTTGCTCATCTTGACATTAAGTTACCATCAGGTTAAAATCATTGATCTTCATCAGCAAATGCTTCAATTCCTCCTTACTTTTGTGCAAACAAGGTTGTGTCATCTGCATATTTCAGGTAATTAATAAGCCTTATCTCAATCTTGAAGCTGCATTCTTCTTCGCATATAATCAAACTTCTCTGGTTATTTTTTTGTGTATGGATTGAATAAGTGTGGTGAAAGAATACAACTCTGACACACCTCTTTCCTGATTTTAAACCTTGCAGTATTCCTTTACTCTGTTCGCACAACTGCTTTTGGCTTCGTGTACACATTCCACCTAGGCACAATGAAGTGTTCTGGAACCCCCATTCTTCTTAAGGTTATCCATAGTATTTATGCTCTACACAGTCAACTGCCTTGGAAGAGTCAATAAAACACAAGTACACATCTTTCTGATATGTTTTGCTTCCAGTTGAGGTCCATCTGACATCCCTTGTACCATGCCCTCTTCTGAATCCAGCCTGAATCTCTGGCAGCTCACTGCCAAAGTACTGTTGCAACTCCTGTTGGTTGACCTTTAGCAAAATTTTACTTCATGTGATACTAATGATGGTGTTCAATAATTTCAGCATTGTGTTGGGTCACCTTTCTTTTGAATGGATAAAAATATTAATATTTTTCAGTCAGTTGGCCAAGTAGCTGTGTTCCAAATTTCCTGGCATAGACTAGTAAGTTCTTAAAGTGCTTCATCAGCTTGTTGAAACATTTTAACTGGTATTTCATCAAGTCCTGGAGCCTTCTTTTTGGCAAATAGTGCACCACTGTTTCTTGCTCATGTACTGCTTCCTGGAATGGAAGAACGTTCTTCTGGGTACAGTGACTTGGTGTATTCTTTCCATCGTCTTTTGGTGCTTCCACATCATTGAATATTTTGCCCATATAATCCTTGAATATAACTCAGGATTGATTTCTTTCTTGAGTTCTTTCAGTTTAAGATATGGTGAGGGTGTTGTTCTTTTTGATTTTCTAACTAGACCTTCTAATATTTTATTATGATATTTTACTTTGTATTCTTGAGCTTTCATTTGAAATTCTATCTTTGGTTCTTTGACTACATCATTTCTTCCATTTGCCTTTGCTAGTCTATGATTGAGGGAGAATTTCAGAGATTCTTTTTATGTCCATGTTGATCTTCTGCTTTATTCTGTCTTTTAAATGATATTTTGCTTTCTTTATGAATGATATTCTTGATATCCTCCCACAGATCATCAAGTCTTCTGTCATTTTTCAAGGCTTAAAATTTTGGTGTTCTCAAAATTCAGGTAGGATAGACTCATGGTTGTATTGGGATATTAGGGGACTTATTTTAATTTTCTTGAGCTTCAACCTCAGTTTACAAATGAGCAATTGATTATCTGTACAACAGTAATTTCTTGGCCTGGTTTTAGCAGCTGATATTGAGCTGGCCCATCATCTCTTCCAACAGACGTAGTCCATTTGATATCTGTGTATTCTATATGGAGAAGTCCATGTGCATAGTCATCTTTTGTGTTGTTGAAGAAACATATTTGCTATGAATAAGTTGTTGGTTTTGCAAAATTCTCTCATGCAATATATAACTTCAGTTTTATCAGCAAAGCCATATTTCCAACTTCTTCTTCTTTGTTTCCAACTTTCACATTCCAATCACCAATTATCATCAATGCATCTTCATCAAATATTTGATCAATTTCTGACTGAAGTCATTGGTAGAATTCTTCATTACTAACTTTTGTGGTTGGAGCATAAATTTGAATAATATCTGTATTGATTTGATTTTCCTTAAAGCAGGTAGATATAATACTATCAAAGATAGCATTGTACTGCAAGATTAACTTTGAAATGCCCTTTTGACAATGAATGCAACGACATTCCTTTTGATTGTGTTATTTCCGGCAGAGTAAATCATAAAATTTTCTCATTCCAATGGAGCAATACCAGTCCATTTTAGCTCACTTATGCCTAGGATATTAATCTTTATTTGGTCCATTTCATTTTTGACACCTTCCAAATCTCCCAAATTCATGCTTGGCACATTCCAAATTCTCTTTAGTAGACTTTAGTAACGGTTTCTCCTTACCTTGAGCCATGTCCTCTTAGCAAATAAAGATCCCAAAGGCTGCACTCCCACAGGCTTTTCCCAACCCACATCACCAGGGCCGACCCAATTCAGAGAAAACAGCCCGTTCTCGGTCAGATTGTGAGCACCCTCCAATTCGAGTGGCCTATCCTCTGACCCTGTCTCCAGGAATATTCTGCTTCCATTCCTCAGTGTCTGACCATGTTTGGCAGCCATGCATAGGTTTAGTGGCTCTAAAATGGGCTGCTGATTTCTTCTTCATCGTCTGTTCTTATTTTGGAAGCTCCACGGAAGCCTGATCACTTTGATGACCCTGCTAGAATTTGAAATACGAGTGACAGCTTCCGGGACCACAGCAACACGCAGGCGAGCACAGCACGACAAGCTGGCGGACGACAAGTGGTGCTCTTAATGAAGTAGCTGGAGTAAAGCTTTTATGACCTATATTAGATGATGTTGCAGGTCTCAAGCTGAGAAGAAGCAGATTCAAACATATATTAGTAAGCAGTACAGGGAATGTACTAAATGTGGCTCTGGACAAATTGGAAGTGGACAAAATGAAATGGAAATTTTAAAGAGCATATCCTAAACATCAGCGAGCTGTGAGGCCATTTCGAATTAGACATCGTATAATTTACTGTGTCAAGGATTTTAAAATAAAGAGGAATGGGCTTTCAGTCCTTGATAAAAAAGACCATTTCAATATCTGTCTTGAAGTGTAATGCTGTCTGTGGTAGAATAATATGTATACACTGTGGGGGACCAGCCTCCCCACAACTGAATGAGTATAAGGGGCAGTTATGTAATTGAGGGGTAAATTAAAGGGACACGCAAGGGCACACCTCTTTTGTGATGCCCAGAACCACAAAGAGCAAGTAATGGAAAGGAAGAAATTAAGAGACAGACAAAAGTTTTTGGGTGCTCACCACTGCCAGGTCCATGCAGAGAGAGAGAGGGTGTAATATATTCTCATGAGCTTACCATATATACTCGAGTATAAGCCGATCCAAATATCTGCTGAGGCATCCAATTTTACCACAAAAACTACATTAAAATTGTATTGGAAAAACTCAGCTTATACTCAAGTATATACATATATAACCTTGGCATGCAAGCCATGGTAAGCACATATGTAACAGGAAGGGGTTGTACAAGAGGCATACACCTAACAGGAGGGGGATGAGTAGGAGTATACATGCAATAGGAAGGGGAGGCACTAGAGACATACATGTGACAGGAAGGTACATATGTAACAAGATGGGTGGGACCCTAGAGTCAAGATGGCAGCCTAGCCTTGGTTGTCTTTGAGTTAGCTTGACCTTAGGTGTTTTTGAGCTCTTCTCCTGGAGAAAAATCTATGATCCTTATCAGAAGGGAGTGGGCTGTACTTAGGGTGGGACAGACAACAGGGCCTCATTACTTTTGATGACATACAACCTTCAGGCAGATAGCCTTCAAGAAGTTGACCTTCAAGAACATGTGTTTGCAAACAGCACCTTACATTTGACATTATTATGGTGGGACATTGAAGGGATTGACTTTTACTTAGGAGAATGTGAATGGGATGCATCTCCAACCCAGGAATGAACGTGAAGGTTCCCTCCACAGTAGTCTTGGCCTCTCAGTTTCCTTAACATATGAATGCTGAGAGTTTGTTCACACACACTCTCTTCCTGGTTTTCAGTATCCTACAATACACCCAAGAGAAAGACCAGTATCTACAACTATTATTAAAATTTAACCAACAATCACTAAAGTCAATGATGACAAAATTTAATAATTCCAGCAACTTCTCCAGTCTGAAATTGATCAAATCTGAAATCAAGCTGCATTGATAATTATTAGTAATTGATTTTTGAAGATTGGAAGGAAAAAGGAAGAAACAGTAGCTGGGACATATGACACTGGTGAGAAAAAATCAAACTGGAGATCACATGATAGAATATTTCAAAACAGACAACTTTTTGCAAATACAATGTTTTAAACAAAATAAATGATGGATATAGACCATCATAGGGTAAACAAAGGAATCAAATTGACTACAGTGGCGTGAAGAGACAAAAGAACAATGCAATTTCATCAGCCCAAACAAGACCACAGTCAACTGTGCACAGACCATCAATTGCTACTATGCAAGTTCTAAATGAAGCTGAAAAAATTGAAAGACTTAAAATTTCCAAGACTTAAAATTCAACCATGAGTATAAACCATCTAAGTTCAACAATAACCCCCCAATACTGGAGATGTTGTGAGATGGCACCAAGAACATGATACATGAAGAAAGTGAAAAGTCATTCAAAAGACATAAAAGAGAGAAAAGAGCAAATTAGGAGTCATAAGAGACTTGCTCTTGAACATAGAATAGCTACATTAAGTGGAATAAGTGATAGAGTAAGATAGATGACATTATAAGTATTACTATGAAATGTAAAAAGACTTGGAGTAGAAGCCAAAAGAGAAGCTAACACTCAGTACTTCTCAAGCTGGAATAACTGAAGAAAGTATTCAGCTTTGAACTACTGAAGGCGTCTGTGTGCAAAATATCCAATTACATAGAAAGAATCAAAAGAAGATAGAAGGAATACATTGAGACACTGGTTCAAACAGAAGTGATAATATTGATCCTCTGCAAGGGGTAGTATATGAACAAGAACAAGGGTATGGAAGGAAGACAACCAAGCTGCACTAAGACATTAGTGGAAAAAGGTTCCAGGATGGAGGGAATACCAATTGAAATGTTTCAAAACACTGATGTAGCACTGAAAGCATTCAGTAATGTCTGCCAAGAAATCTGGGAGACAGCTCACTCGCAAGCTGGCTGGAAGAGATCCCTATGTGTACCCATTTCAAAGAAAGTGACCAACAGAAAGTGGAAATTATAAAAAAATATACTTAATGTCACATGCTAGTAAAATTGGGTGAAAGAGAAAAGATTAGACATTCAAGCTAGAGTTAAAAGACGACATAGAATGAGGGGTGTCATTAATGATAACAGATAGATCATGCCAAAGTCAGAGAAACCAGAAAGATGTTTACTCCTATTTCATTAAGATGTTTACATGTTCCATTAAGGTTTGCAACTCAATGCAAAGGAATAATTATCTTCAAAACTGGACTGATCTATTGACGATATCATGAAAAATTGAGAAGAGATTGAATGGGTCAGGCGTTTAATTTTATATGTCTCCACAAAACTAATGGAAGTAGCAGTCAAGAAATCAAAGAACATATTGCACTGGAAAAATCTGCTGCGTGAGTCTTGCCCCAAAGTATTAAAAACAAAGATGTCATGTTGTGGACTGAGTTTCTTCTGACCCAAGGTATAGTATTGTCAATCACCTCATATACATGTGAAAGCTGGGCAAACTCAAAGGAAGTTGCATTTTGTATTTAAATTATGGTAGTGGTGATGCATAGTGAAAACTTCATGGTTGGCAGGAAAGATAAACAAATCTATCGTGGAAGGAGTATAACAAGAATATCCCTTAAGAAGGTAAGACTTCACCTCATGTACCTTGGGCACGTCATCAGGTGAGACCTGTGGTTTGAAAAGGACATTATGCTTGGTGATGTAGAATGTCAGAGAAGAAGAGAAAGAGTTTCCAGGAGTTAGATTGACACAGTGACTGCAAGCATGGGCTTAGACACAACAATTGTGAGAATGGTACAGGACTTGGCAGCATGTCCTTCTGTTGTCCCTGAATCACTATCAAGTGGAGCAAACACCCAGCAATAACTCATCATCTGGATAAGTACTTTGAACATGATAAATGCTTAATAAATATTTACTAAAATAATGAACTAAGTATTAGAAGTGAATACAATTTACTAGAATAAATCTAGATGGCAGTTCATATATTCATATCTCTCATTATTAAATGAATTTGCTTCATTTTTGAAAAATGAGAAAATATATGTATATATTTATGTATCTGTATGTGTACACAACCGAAAAATAATCCAAATCAATGCAATATATATGCCCCAAGTTATAGTCTCTAGTCTTCTTAAATCTATGTAAGATGCATGTGGGAGTTAAAATTATTCATAACAGAAACTAACAAAATAAACACTGAGGTACTTTGAGGGATTGTTTTAATATGAAAGTAAATACTATGTACTTCATCTAATCTAGACAACAGGGAGCTATTAAAGATTTTAAAGGTTCAATCACTTGTTTATCATGGAGATTATTTAATCTCTTAGGAATAATACATTTTTATTGGAAAAAAGACACACAGGGGGCAAAGTAGAGCTAGAGAAAATCAGTAGCAATCCTAGTGTTTAGTGACATGACCTTGAGACTGGTGCTGTGGTGCTCTGTGCCATCGAATAGATTTGACTCAGAACAACCTCACCTGACAGAGTAGAACTGCCCCATAACCTATTGGAAAGCTCTGAGCTTTCCTGGAGCAGTTGACCACACTCCTTTTCTGCTAGAGCTGCTGGGTAGATTTGTAAGTTGGATGCTGAACTGTTTTGCCACCAGGGCTCCTTGACACCAAGTTAGGGACAGTGAAATACTTTAAAATAAATTTTGAAATATTATAAAATTGATAAAAACTTAAGACTATCTGGAGTATTTTTAAGGAGAAGAAGTCAAAGCTGCTCAGTATTTTGAGCTCAGTGTCATAGAAATATCAAAGCATTTCAACTACAAGAGATTAAAAGAACTCATTCCTTTCTAATTTAGGTCATAGAATTGAGTGTAGCAAAAACAGTTTTATTTTTCATGTAATTTTATTAAAATTTCAATGTGCATTTTCATAGGTGAAAATAGTAAAATGAAATAGACTACTAAATGGAGTTTTCAGCTGTATAAAAACCATTAACTTGACTTTGAGGAAATGAATTGAATTATTGAGTTCATTAGTTTAATTACAAATTGACTTTGCCTACCATAACAAAATAATTTCTCCTTTCAAATAGCATTTATAACCTTTAAATTCAAATTTCCAAGTATGTATGATGATATTAAATATCAAAGTCTTTTAAATTAAACTTTTAATTGGTTCTTATTGACAGTAGAAATTAATTTAATATAAAAGAAACACTTGTCTTGGCTCTTGATAATTCTTTAGCACAAAATGGAACAGCATATCAGATTTATAGCACTTTTGTGGCTAAATCAAATTCAAACAATAGTGTTTATCTTTTATATTTGGTATGCATTGGACACTAAACCAAAATCAACTACTTAACTGTTAGAGATTCTTCCATCAAAGTATGGATTTAAATAATATACTATTATAGCATAATAGGGACAGATGAATGTTTACACCTAAACTGAATGATATATGATTTTCATTATCATCTTTTTCTTTTCTGAAAGTTTATTTTGGCTCTTTTTCAGTTTCCATATACTTCATTAGTCTTTCATGAATTGCCCAACATGAGTTATTTGATTTAACTAATTCAAAGGCATCCTACTGAGCAAGTAATCAAGGCCTGGCAGATTCAAAATTATACTGTTGGGAAAAATTATTTCAAAATATATTATTAGTATGTAATAAAGCATACTTGAATTTTAGAGTTTGATAAAATATGACAATACTCAACTGAAACTTCCAATTACGTAAAGATTTATTCTTGTGCAATTGAAAACACTATACCAAAATAATGTGCTTTGGAGATGAATAAGCATCCTCTATATGGATTGACTACACACACACACACACACACACACACATATATATACATATACATATATATATAAATCATTTTATTGGGGGCTCATACAACTCTCATCACAATCCATATATACATCCATTGTGTCCAGGACAATTGTACATTTATTGCCATCATCACTCTCAAAACATTTGCTTTCTACTTTAGCCCTTGGTATCAGCTCCTCATTTTCCCCTCTCTCCCCATTAGCCCCTCCCTCATGAACCCTTGATAATTTATAAATTATTATTATTTTGTCATATCTTAAACTGTCTGACATCTGCCTTCACCCACTTTCTGTTGTCCATCCCCCAGGGAGGAGGTTATGTGTAGATCCTTATCATCGGTTCCCCCTTTCTACCCCACCCTCCGCCCACTCTCCCAGTATCGCCACTCTCAGCACTGGTCCTGAAGGGATCATCTGTCCTGGATTCCCTGTGTTTCCAGTTCCTATCTGTACCAGGATACATCCTCTGGTAGAATTGGGATCATGGTGGTGGGATGGGGCTGGGGGCGGGGAGGAAGCATTTAGGAACTAGAGGAAAGTCGTATGTTTCATCATTGCTACACTGCACCCTGAATGGCTCATCTCCTCCCTGCAACCCTTCTGTAAGGGGGTGTCCAGTTGCCTACAGAGGGGTCTTGGGTCCTCACTCTGCACTCCCCCTCATTCACAATATTTGATAATTTTTTCCTTGATGCCTAATATCTGACCCCTTCGATACCTCGTGATCACACAGGGTGGTGTGCTTCTTCCATGTGGACTTTGTTGCTTCTGAGCTAGATGGCCGCTTGTTTACTTTCAAGCCTTTAAGATACCAGATGTTATATTTTTTGATAGCCAGGCTCCATCAGATTTCTTCACCACATTTGCTTATGCACCTGCTTTGTCTTCAGCGATCTTGTTGGGAAGGTGAGCATCATGGAATGCCAGTTTAATGGAACAAAGTATTCTTGCATTGAGGGAGTACTTGAGTGGAGGCCCAATGTCCATCTGCTACCTTAATACTAGACCTATAAATATATGCACATAGATCTATTTCCCCATCCTCATATATAAATATATTTACATATGTACATGCCTGTATTTAGGCCTCTATAAATGCCCTTTGCCTCCTAGCTCTTTCCTCTATTTCCTTTCACTTTCCTCTTGTCCTAATATTATCCTCAGCCTACATTTTGGTTTCAGTAATTCTTCTCGGTTACATTACCCTTGATCATGTCCTACCAAGCCTCCTACACCCTCCTCACCAGCAATTTGCATCATTTGTTGTTCCCTTGTCCCTGGATTTGTTAACACCACTTCCTTTCCCCCACCTCCCCCTCTCCCAACCCCCCCCCACAGCCCCGAACCATTGGTCCCATTGTTTTCTCCTCCAGATCGTTCATCCAGCTTAATTTTATTTAGACAAACCTGAGGAGATAATAACATGCACAAAAACAAGATTGAGTAAAACCAAGCAACAAAAGAAAACAAAACATCATCAACAACAAGAAGCCAATGACAAAAAAGAAGAAAATCCTGTAGTTAGTTCAAGGACTGTTTGTTGAACTTTAGGAGTGTTTTCTGGTGGAGTATGATGGGGTGCCAAGCCCTGGCCCCAAAATCTGTTTTTGGTATTCCCTGGGGACTTCGTTGCTGTGTTCCCCTTGCTGTTCTGTTGCACGCCCTTAGTGTTTTGCCTCGGTGTGTTGAGATCGGATCGGGCACAATTCACACACTGTCTCCAGGGTTGTCCCCTGTAGGGCTTTGGTTCAGTGAGGAGCAATGACAATATTTTATGTAACATGAAGAAGTATAATAGATCATTTCTTTTTCAGGAAGTATAATAGATCATTTCTTTTTCAGGAAGAAGTATAATAGATCATTTATAAAATTATACTTAGAGTCTAATTATAAATGTTTAATATTATCTCTGTAACAAAGACCTGTGTAGCTCAGTGGGTTAAGCAATAAATTATAAAATGCAAGATCAGAAGTTTAAAACTACTAGTTGCTTAATAGGAGAAAAAGGAGGTTGTGTGTTCCCATAAAGATTTGCAGTCACGGAAACACTACATTGTAGTTCTACTTAGTCCTTTAGGATTACTATGAGTTGGAATTGACTCAATAGTAGTGACATTATCTCAGAATTAAATCATTGTTAGTAGCTTGAGAATATGAGAGCTACTCCTTAGTGGTTCTCAACCTTTAATACAGTTCCTTATGTTGTGGTGACCCCCCAACCATAAAATTATTTTCATTGCTACTTCCTCACTGTAATTTTCCTACTTTTATGAATTGAGTGACCCCCGTGAAAGGGTTGTTCAACCCTCAAAGGGGTCGTTACTCACTGGTTGAGAACCGCTGTATATAGTTATAGAGCTAAGAAATAAAAGTTGCGATGTTTCCAAATCAATGACTATTTTACACACTGTCATTTTGTTCCTTACAAAACCACAGATTTTGGAAATGATGCATGTAACTGGACCATCTTCCCACTCCAACAGCATTCTAAACACCATCAGTTCATGTAATAACTTCTTAATATTGTAGGGAATGCCATCTCATATGTTGACACAGAATTTACAATCTTCTAAGTAAAATCGTCTGGAAGTAAACCAAATTTACTTCCATCGAGTCACTTCTGACTCATGGTTATCCTGTGTGGCAGGATAGAACTGCTCCTGTGATTTTCTGAGATTGTAACCTATTTATTGGAGTTGAAATCTTCATCTTTCTATTGCAGAGCAAATGGAGGTTTTGAACTACTGACCTTGTGATTTGCAGCCAAATCCCTAATCTAGTATACTGCCAGAGCTTTGGTCATAGACTTCATTATTTCCAGTAGGAAAAATTCCATTTAAAGTTAATCAGGAGTAAAAATTTTTCATTAAGAATCTCATGATTTTACCTATAACTATCTCAGACATTACCTTTAAAAAAATGATTTCCACATAGTAATTGCATTTTCAATTATTTGTAACGACCTGGAGTTGACCTGGAGTCAGGATGCCAAAAAGGAGGAAAACTTTCAGTATAGCGCAAGCTAGAAGAAAGGAAGGAAAAATTTGACCCTCAAATTTCAATATGAAAATATAGAATGATGAAGAAATTATCAAAAGAAGATGAAAGAAATGCACAGATACTGCACTGAAAAAGAAATGGTCAACATTCAAACATCTGAAGAAATATCATATGATCAAAAACCAACAATACTGAAAAAGAACTCTAAGCCACTCTGAATGAATTAGGGAAAAGTCTGACTCTAGAAATTAATGGAATACCAACTGAAATGTTTCAGCAAGCTGAGGAAACACTGGAAGTACTTGGACATGCCAAAAGATTCAGAAGATAATTACTTGTCCAACCAACTGGAAGAGATACATATTTCCATCCATTCCAAAGAAAGGAGACACAAAAGAATGTGGAAATTAGCAAACAATATCATTAATAGCACATGTAAGTACTCTTTTACCAGAAGGATATTGGCTGAAAGAGAGAACACCAGAAAGATGTTTGCTTGTGTTTAGTGACTGTGCAAAGGCCTTTGACTGTGTACATCATCACAAACAGGATCACACTGAGAAAAAGGCGAATTCCAGAACACTTCATTGGGCTCATGTGGAGCCTGTACATGGATTAAGAGGCTGCTGCATGGACAGAATAAGGGAATACTGCATGTTTTAAAAGCAGGAAAAGTGTCTGTCAGGGTTATATGATTTTATGATACTTATGAAATCTGCATGCTGAGCAAATAATCTGAGAAACTGTACTAAATGCAAAGGGCGTCGCATCTGGATTACAGGTAAATTTGTTATACAACGCTGCTTGCTGGAAGTGGGTGACACTTGAAACACTTGCTGATGAATATTGAGGATTGTAGCCCTTAATATCAATTACAATTCTACATAAAGAAAACTGAAATCTTTACAACTGGACCAATAGAAAACATTATGGTAAGTGGAGAAAATGATGAAGTTGTCAAATATTTCAAACCTAAGCAGTGCTTATGGAAACAGCAAACAAGAAATTAAATGATACATTGCGTTCAGAAAATCTGCCCCTTTCAAATCTTGAAAACCAAAGATGTCACTTTGAAGACTAAAGTATACCCGCTCTGAAGCATGATTGTTGGGCAGTGACTAACAGAAGACAGAAGAACGATTGATGTGTTTGAATGTTTTGTTGTCAGGAGCAGTCGAGTCAGTACCGACTCTATGTACCACAGAATGAAACACTGCCTGGCCTGCGCTGGCCTCACCTTGTTCTTCTGTTTCAGCCCATCCAGGAAGCCACTGTGTCGATCCACCTTGTCAAAGGTCTTCCTATTTTTACTGCCCCACTATTTGACCAAGCGTGGTGTACTTCTCCAGAGACTGGTCTCTCCTAAAAACTTGCCCCAAATATGTGAAACAAAGTCTCATCATCTTTGCCTCCAAAGACCACTCTGGCTGTACTTCTTCCAAGATAGATCGGTTTGCCCCTTTGGAAGTCCATGGGTCATTCAATCTGCTTCTCCAGCATCACAAGTCGAATGAATCTATTCTTCTTCAGTTGTCCTTATTCAAAGTCAAACTTTCACATGAATGTGAGGCAAAGGAAAGGGCCATGGCTTGGGGCAAGTAGACCTTAGTCCTGAAGTAACATTCTTGCTTTTCAACATTCTACAGAGTATTGTGGAGCAAGGCAACACATATTTTGATCACTTGACTGCTGCTTCCATGAGCAGTGATTAGGGATCCAAGCAAGACAAAATTCTTGACAGCTTCAATCTTTTCCATTCTTCTCAAGGTTATACATAGCTTGTTATGATCCACTCAGTCAAATTCCTTGGCATAGTCAATAAAACACAAGTGATTATACTTATGGAATTCTCTGCTTTCAATCAAGTTCCATCTGATATCAGCAATCATATTCCTTGTTACATATCCTTTTCTGAATCCAGCCTGATTCTGGCAGCACCCTGTCAATGTATTGCTACAACCATTGCTGAATGGTCAACAAATTTTACCTGCACGTGCTATTTATTATATTGTTCTATAATTTGAACATTCTGTTGGGTTAATTTTCTTTGGAATGGGTAAAAATATGGATCTCTTTCAGTCGGCCAAGTAGCTGCCTTCCAAAGTTCCTGGCTTAGATGAGTGAGTGATTCCATCCTTTCATCAGCTTGTTGAAACATTTCCATTGGTATTCCTCAATTCCTGTTGTTCTTTTTAGTGAGTGCCAGTGAGTCAATTCTGACCCATAGGAATCTTATGCAGAACAAAAGGGAACACTTTCCAGCCTCAAGATGTTGAATGATCTTAAGCAAAATTTTACTTGCCTGTGATATCAATGATATAGTTCTTTAATTTGAGCATTTTGTAGAATGAGTACAAATATAAATCTCTTGCAATCAGTTGGCCAAGTAGCGGGCTTCCAGATTTCCTGGCATAGACAAGTAAGTGCTCCCAGCGCTTCATCAGCTTGTTGAGATAGATCAATTGGTATTTTATCAGATCCTGAAGCCTTATTTTTGACTAATGCTTTCTGGATAGCTTGAACATCTTTCTTCAACTCCATTGGTTCTTGATCATATGCTACCTCTTGAAATGATGGAATATTGGCTAGGTTTTTGGGTTTTGTTTTTTTTTGTACAGTGATTCTGTGTATTCTTAGAATCTAGGGCTAGAGTCTCAATTCCTAGGACTTTATTTTTGGTTAATGTTTTCACTATAACTTAGACTGCAGCATCTTTGGTATCTGATTTCTATGCTGCCTTCTGAAACAGTACATTGTCAACTAGTGGTATTTTGGTACAGTGATTCTGTATATTGTTTCCATCTTCTTTTCATGCTTCTTGCATCATTCCATATTTTACCCAAAGAACCTTTCAATATTGTAACAGGAAACTTGAAAGTTTTCTTTAGTAATTTCAGTTTAAGATATGATAAGTGTGTTCATTTTCAGATTTTTACCTCTAGGATTATGCACATTTTCTTATAATGTTTAACTTTGTCTTCTTGAGTTGCTCTTTCATATTTTTCTGCTCAGCTCTTTGACTATATCATTTCTTCCATATCCCTTAGCTATTCTACAATTAAGAGCAAGTTTCACAGTTTCTCCTGACATTCAGTTTGATCTTTCCTTTTTTCCTATCTTTTAAATGACCTTTTACTTTATACATGAGTGATGTTTCTGATGTCCCCCTACAGCTCATTAGGTCTTCTGTCATTAGTGTGCAATGATTCCAATCTGTTCTTGAGATGTTCTTGAAATTCAGCTGGGATAGACTCAAGATCTTACTTTGTCTCTCATGGACTTGTTTTAATTCTCTTGAGCTTTAAAACCTGAAATTACATATGAGCAATTGATGGTCTGTTTCACAGACACACACTGGCCTGTTTTTCACTGCTGACATCGTTCTTCTCTGTTTTCTCTTCCCAGATATGAAATCAGTTTGGTTTCTGTGTACTACTTTTGGAGAAGTCCAGGGGTAGAGTTGCCTTTTGTGCTCTGAAGAAGTCATTTGTCTGGCAAAATTCCAGCATGTGATATCCAGCTTTGTTTCTATCACTAAGTTCCTATTTTCCAACTTTTGTTCCTTCCTCTTTGTTTCCATCTTTTGCATTCCAATCACTGTTAACTATCAATGCATCCTTATTGCATATTTGATCAAGTTATAACTGAAATCATTGATAGAATTCTTCAATTTCTTCATCACTAGCGTTTATAGTTGGTGTGGAATTTTGAATAATGCTTGTAATGATTAGATTTCTTTGAAGGCTTAAAGATAGAATCTTATCACAGAGTGCATTACACCTCAGAAACGTGTCATTCCTAGCATAGTAAACCATATGATTTTCTTTACAAAATGGTAAATATCAGGACATTTCAGCTCACTACCACTTAGGATACTGATTTTTATGAGTCCCATTTCATTTTTGACAATTTATAATTTTCTTACTTTGCACATTCCAAGTAATGATTAATAGATTTTGCAGTTGTTTCTGTTTACCTTGAGTTGTGCCTTCTCATCACTGGAAGATCCCAGAGGCTCTGCTGTCACAGGGTTCAGTCCAGTCTCGCCACCGCAGTAGACTCCATCCTGAGAACGCAGCTCCTCCTCTGGCACCCTGTGAATGTCTTTTGACGTTAGGGGCCCATTTTCTAGCACTCTTTCTGACAATGTGCTGCTTCCATTCATTAGGACTCCAGTATCTAACAGTATTTGAATGCTATACATAAGTTTTTCAGTGGCTATTTCCTCTCCATTGGGTAACTAAGTCTTCATATCCTGTTCTTAGCCTGGAAGCTCTGCTTGTTCACTTGTTCCCTGGGTGACCGTGCTGGCATTTGAAATACCAATGACCTAGCTTCCAGCATCACAGCAACATGCAAGTCACCACCATATGACAAACAGACAGAAAAATGGTAGCTCTGAGCTTCATACCAGGACAAATGTTATCCTTTTGATTCTGCATGGCTGCTGATTCTAAGATGTGTGTATTTCCGTGGTGTAACCCAGCATACTGTCTATTGTGGGATTATTGATTGGGCCATGGCCATGAGTTTAGCTCTATTCCTGAAAAGAGACCAAGGTCGAGAGTGTGGGAATTCTACTAGTTTTCCTCAGATATTAAACGTGGCATTTTTAATTACGTTTAGTTTTGTTTTACATTTTTCTTCTACTCTATCCAAGACCCTCTACTCTGATCCCTTCTAGAGGGATCAGCAATGACAGCTGGACACCATCTATTTCTGGTCTTAGAGTGGTGGGGGCTGTGGTTCTTGGGGCCTATTAGGTGTTTGGACTAATTGTTTCCATGTATCTTTTAAATCTTTCACATCGTTTTAGTTCTGGATGAGGAGAGACAAAATGGTGGATCTTAGCTTTTAATATCTCATTTGCTACTCACCAAAGTAGTATGTAGAACACAGTTTTTATGAACTATGAAATACTAAATGAGTTTTATGTCATCTGTAATTGTGGTACCAAGCTTCCAGTTTCAATGATTAATTTCATGAACATCCTTACATTCAAAATCTGGTAAAGGTAGCCTATGCTGAGCAGCCTCTTTCACTGAAAAAAAAAATGGCATGTGATTGTGGAGAATCCATGAGTTTGCTTGGGAGTCAAGGAAATAAGAAAGTACAGATAGTATACTGCTGTGGTTACCTTATTATTCTGTAAGCCCCTTCATCATAAAACAGTAGCTTAAAACTAGAATCAATTTTTATTCATATGAGGCTGTGATAGTTAAGAGTCTATGTCAACTAGGCACTTAATTAGTGAAGGTAGGGGTAGAGCCTAACCTATCAATCAGGCTGAAGCCTGATGGTACCTCCTTAGGGTTGTTGTTGTTGTTTTTATAAGAGAGAGATTCTAAGCGGAGACAGATACTCTTTGGCCCCTCACCTTCTGCTGGAATTGGATCCTGCATCTGGTTCTTGTATCTCTGGTTGTGTTACCTCACTGATCCAAAGAGCCATCAGCAGACTACTAACAGTGGATCATTTGGTTAATGTCAGATTCATCCACCTCTGGTTCCACCACCCTTTACCACCCTCCAGTCCCTGCCACCCCTGCTTCATATTTCAGCTTCCTGTTCATTACTTGCCACAGCTAATAGAGCGAGGAGAAGCCCTAAGTGAACCGGACTGGATTTACCTACTTCTACAGCTATGTAAACCATTTGTTTCCTTTTTCTTTTAAATTTCTGATATAACTATCTTTCTATATACAAACACATACAAGCATCTCTAGTTTGGGTTCGTTAGAGAATCCAACCTAACAGATGTTGACTGATGACAGAGAAAATGAGTAGTTATCATGCTGAGTCTCACAGCCAATTAGTTCCTGGATATAAAGTCATCAGACAGCCCATTTTGGTTGTATATTCAATGTTGCAGTGTGCATGACTGACAATTGGTCCTGATTATCATTTGGAATTTTGGATCTTAAAGGCTTGTAGTTAGCAAGTGGTCATCTATCAGGGAAGCAACAAAACCCACATGGAAGAAGCTCACCATCTTGTGTGGTTATGAGGTGTCGATGGGAAAAGGTATCAGAAGCTTATAAACAAGCAACCAAATTGATGTGAAGGGGCATGGATGCAGTGGAGATCCAAAATCCACCTGAAGATAATTGGACCATCCCTCTCAGAAAGGCCACATGGAAGGGATGATAAATTCAGGTATAGCACTGATCAATCACATAACTATCTGCTAGTTAATTAATATTTCCTCCCCTTATTATTATGGTTTTATTTGTTTTACCTCATTACTAATGACAGATTTACACAGGTTTATTTGTATATTTAATATTGCTCAGTACATGAAAGTCAAGATAGATAACTCTTCAGAAATAGTAACAGGAGTAATGCTCCCATAGGGTGCAGGAAGAAAGGGTGGGGAGAAGAGGGGAGTCAGGAGCTGATAGCATTGACTGTATAATCCCAATTGATAGGATTGAACAGCAGAATTGTATGTGAATGGTTATATTGGATTATGTAAGATATGGCTCCCCCAGAAAAAACTATTATAAGAGGAAAGAAAGAACAAGGGTTCACAGGGGTTGTGGAATATGCTGGGGGAGAGATGCATAAAGGGATCTAATATCATGGAGTTTAAGAAGAAATAAAATGTTTTGAACCTGATTGTGGTAGCAATTGTACAATACTGCTCAATGTGGCTGAACTATGGAATGTTATGATAGCTGTAAGAGCTCCCAATAAAATTATTTTTAAAAAAGGAAGAAGAAACAAAAATAAGGAAGATCAAAGGCCCATTGTAATCATTGATTTTTAGTAGCAGTATAATCCAGCCATGAAGGTAATTCCAGTTTCTTGATTGTAGTTGAAATTTGCTTCCTGGGAATATATTATGTGATATTCGCCCTTTCTCAGAGCTCCACGATCTTATCTTGAATTATCCTTCATGACCTATGTTTGCAATCACATGATTTTCTATGCTGATTTAGAAGATTAGGAATCATAGGATCTGATAGCTGTCCTTTTTACTTCAATCTATTGTTGTGTGCTTATTTAATTCTGTTAAGAATGTTGTTTCAAAATAAATATTGTTATATCAATTAATTCAATATAATCTCTACCTTTTGAGATACAATTTATGAGGCTATTATTAGGCAATGCCTGTTATTTTAAATAATACACATTTAAGAAACTAGATAAAAAATTTCTTAAGATCCTGAGGCTTATGACTAGCTGAAAAGGTTTGTGTTATATCACCATAAATCTTTCAGAGACTTTCACAAATATATTTATAGCACCATGCCAGATATGATATATATCTGAAACTATTTTGTACCTATAGAATTGTTAGATAGAAGATAATATAAATAAGTAACAGACTGATTTTCAACTTACTACTTTAAATTACATATAATTTATCTTCATAAACTCAACATTTTCTCTTTAATCTCTGACTTTCATATTTTCTTATAAAGGTCTAAGAGTAATGATTTTGAACCATCTACATTCTGTTTTAACATCTCCATAGCTAGGTTCCCAAATCTTTGAGCATCCTTTTTACTTTTCACATCATTGTCAGACATTCTGCCAGCATAGGATAAAATTCAAGAATATAATTTTCTCTTAAAATTTCTTCCCTGTTCTCATAGCCTATACCCATAGTCTCCTTGGGACCTTTTCAAATCCTACTAAAACTCTTCCTTAAGTTTCTATAGATTACTTAAATATCTCACTTCATTAAAGTTATCGATTGATACATTATACATTACTCTTAAAATAAGCGACTTAAACAACTATGATTTTGCTCATAGTTTCGTGTGTCAGAAATCTGGATCATCTGGTTACATATTCTGTTTTCTGTGGCATGGACTGAGGTCCCTCAATATATCCAGCTAGTCTAGAGGGATTGGGGCAGCTTCACTTATATATCTGGTGCTTGTCACGGAGAGGGGGAAGGATGAACAAAGCTTGAAATATATTATGTGATATATCTCACCAAAAAGAACTGCGTGTATATGATACAGAGATGCAGAGAGCTTGAAATCAGGGTGCAGCATATTATGGTTGATTTTAGACTTTGGAGGTAGGCTATCTCGACTTAATTCAATGCTTTCTACATTTGTAACCTTGAGCAAGTTACTTAACTTATCTCTGCCCTAGTTTTATTCTTTGAAAAATGATGATAATTACAGAATCTATTTCATGGAATTATTTTTATGATTAAGAGACATATAATTGTAGCACATTCATAAAGTGCCTGAAGCTCTGAAAAGACTTAACCCAGACAGGAATACTTTATTGTAGTTTAACAAAGACATAAAATTTACTAAATTTTGGAGGAGTCTCTCTACGTTGTAGGATTTTCTGTTCCATTTGAATGTTTCAGTATGTATGCATTCATTCTATTTTTCTGATTCATATTCAAGTTTATAGATGTAGCTCATATGAAAACATAAGGATAGTATTATTTGCATGAGGCAAGCAAAATAATTTATAGAAACTACAAGGAATATTAATTATTTTACATTTTGTATGTTGCAAAAAAGATATTCATCACAATTTAAGTAATCTTATTGTGCTCTGAGCTAAGTGGTAAGAAATCAAAACCAGCTTTAGGTGTTTGTGGTTAATTCTTCTGAATCCTGGAGTATTATATACAAAATTACTGTCATCACTGTGAATAATTGTTCTCATTTTATTTTCAGTCAAACTCATGATGACTGAATCCTCAATATTTTTTTAAAGGGCATGTGGTTGTGCTTATATTGTCCCTCTTAAGACAGTTCTTAGTTCATTCTCACTCTCACTGCCAAGGAGTTATTGCAAATTTCTGGCACCCCAGCTCCCTACCCTCCCACACCGCGGGTTTCTGAGACAGTTTACAGGAGTAGAAAGCCCGGTCTTTCTCCTGCGGAACTGTTGGTCATTTTGAACTGCCAAGCGTTCGTATTGAAGCCCAATGTTTTAACTACTAGACCACTCAGGCCCCATGCATTAGTTTCATTTAAATGGGGAGCAAATAAAAATAGGCATTATGATAATTTTATCACACTTATAATCATATAATTAAAAAATTCAGCTGATATAGGTATAGTTCTTGATTTAAAAAAGAAAGAAAGAAAACATTTGGGAACATGCTGCAAGACAGGCTTAATCATAAAAGACATTTGTCCTACAAAATCCCAACCCAGAGTGTTCACAACTTCCTGCTTTGACCAAATTTTATTTGGGGGCGGCAGAGGGGGGTGGGGTGGGGTGAGGCGCACTGGATTGGAGGAAGGAAAGGGAAGTTAATAATAAAAACAGAAAATGGCACACACCAAAGAGCAAATAAAAATCTTATGTGTTGGGAAGCAGACAGGGAATGGAAGTAAAGTAAAGCACACAGTGGAGACAGGAAGTGAGACGTTTATCACGGCAATTTCGATCAAATACACGGGGGGGGGGGGGGGTCGGGAGGGCGAAAGAGCCACGGGCAAAGCCAAAACAAGACAAAACAAGACACTCTGAAAGGACTTAGTCATTGCAAACATAGCAGCTCATCACTAGAGGTGGTTGACAGAAACCACCGAGCCCAGTTTCCCAGGCTCCTGCTTCTGTCCCCTAGCCCGCCCCTCCTCAACTGCAACAGAGGGAGAGGTGAGTTGGGGATGATTACCATGGGCTGCTGTAACTACCACCACTGGCTTTTCAAATGCCTTGATAAAGGAGCAATGGAACAGAAGACGCTTATGTTTTAGATATCGGAGGGTAAAAAGCAATGCGTTAAAGTGCCTTAAATACATGCCCTTTAAGTGACATTGACGATATGATTCATCAGATGCATGTCTAGTTGCATAAAGCGAAGTGAACTTCAGTGTCCATTGGGACAGGTCCCAAATCACACAGACATAAATTCTCCAGAAAACAACTGGGTCAGTAAACGGAGACAAAGCGAACCCCACAATTTGTCCACTTCGCTGGTTTGAAGATGAAAAAATTACAGGAGGGTGCTGGGCCAAGTGCAAACGGGAAGCATTTTCAGGAACAAGATTGTGAGAGTGTGAGAATCCCACCCCCAGATTGAAAATGGAAATATGCCAGTGTTGCCGGCTCAGAAGACTATCACTTTCGCTCCTAATTTCACGGTTCAAAATCAGCGCTGTTTAGTATATCATTCTTTTTAAGCAAAGGCAAACTTCAGAAAGTATGTGTGCACATGTGATTTGAAGAGATCAGTGTGTGTGATTTTTTTAAAGTAGAAATGAACAACCTAGCAATTTTGTCTTTTATATTTTCTCATTCTCCCTCTTTGAAAGGGAAAGCTAAGTGCTAGAGTTAAAAAGGTCAACCTTTATATTTTACGATAAAAAGAGCAGAAGTTAAATCTCAAAGATCTTATAAGTCCATTTTTAAAGGAGTTTTAATTGTGATTACCAAATTCATTTCATAGCATAGGTGCCATTTTTATCCTCAGAAGTTATTATTATTTTATTCATTTCATGAAAGGTAATTCTTTTTTTGTTTTAATTAAAAGATCATTTCATTGGGGGCTCTTACAACTCTTATAACAATCCATACATCAATGGTATCAAGCATGTTTGTACATATGTTGCCATCATTCTTTTCTAGACATTTATTTTCTATTGAGCCCTTGGTATCATCTCTTCTCTGGCCCCCTAGTAGTCCCTTGGTAAATCATAAATTATTATTATTTCCATATCTTACACTGACTGCTGTCTCCCTTTCCCCATGGTTTCTGTTATTCGTCCCCTTGGAGGGTGTGTGTGTGTGTGATTATGTGTTGATTATTGGGATGAAAGGTAATTCTTAATGAACTAGTATGTGCCATGAATTGAACTAGGCTTTAAGGTTATGATAAGGAACACATATTCCCATATTTCAGAGTCTCCACTGGAATGGCGCATGAAACAATAAATAAGCACAGAGACAAGGAATGCGGTGAGTGTTGTGACGGGCATACGATGTTGCAAACATGGCAGCTCATTTGGGAAATAAAGGATGTGCTAGGGTAGCGAATTAGAAAACATGATCCAAAAGCACTTTTCTGGATAAATTATATTTATACTAAGATATTAAGGGAAAAATAATTAAATCAGAGCAGATTTTGGATAAGAACTTAGGAGTTGTAGTAAAAAGGAAAGGAAACCACAGAAAAGTCCTGTTTGACAAGCTTGTCGTAGAAACACGCTGAGATGGTCCACGGCCAAGATTCTCATCCTTGATCATTCTAGTCAAACACTACACTGAGTGCTGACAGGAAGGCTTTACTCGAAGTACTAAACCCCAATGACTTCACATTAAAATACAGACAGGTGGGCCTAAACAAATCAGATGAGTGATTCAAAATCAGAGTTTTTGTGATTAAAAAAAAAGTCAGAAAGTCTGGTCTTGAGAAAGAAAGCAAAAAGGCATTTTGAATTGCTAGTTCACGCTAGAAATTCAGTTATCCATTGTCCACTGTAAAAAAAAAATTAAGAGTCTAGACCTACAAAAAAGCAAATACCTTAATTTTCAGCTTGTGAGACTTTATATAGCTTCGTACATAGATGACCTGAACAGAGGATCTAGCCAGGTATGCACTCCTAGCCCATTAAAACTGAGATAATAAGAGTGTATTGTTTGAAGGCAATAGATCAATAAAGAAGAAATAGGAAAACTACCATGAAGCTAGCGACTAAGAGTCCTGGAGATCCCTAAGCAATGAAGTGTTCCCTGAAACGATATGGGGAAAAGCCTGAGCAGTGAACAAATGTCACGAGCGTATTGAATGTAAGCTTGGTTGAACCACATCATAGGGATTATATGGTAATCACTCAATTATGAAAATGTGTTTTTCATCCAACAAAAAACCCAAGCCCTACCATAGATGATGCCCAATATTAGCCCTTAAAGATATCACTCAACTCTGCCTTCAGTAGCTACCAACACATAGTAACCCTACAGAACAGAATAGGATTGCCTCTCTCCGTTCCCACGAGGTTGTAAATGTTTGCAGGAGCAGAAAGACTCATCTTTCGCCAGTGGAGCGGCTTCTGGATTCAAACCTCTAACCTCATGGTTAGTAGCCCAGCATGTAACCCCCTGTCCCATTACAGAAGTGCTGACAGCTTGACTACGGACCTGAAAGGATTTGGGATGAGAACAGCAGAACACACACAGAGACACACGTACACACACAAAATTTATACACGATAGAAAGTGCTATGAATAAAGTACTATGTTTGTTAAGAATACTAGATAAAACCCAAGCGAAAAAAGGGGGCAGCACAAGCAATTGGGAAGTTTAATAAGAAGCTTAAGTTGTTGAATTAAGGAATGATGATTTAGAATGTTAATTCCTTCCTAATTTACATTTAAAAAATCATTACATTAAAAAAATCATTTATCTATGATAAAGGAGCCCAGTGGTGCAGTGTGGTAAGAGTTGGGCTCCTAACAAAAAGGTCAGCAGGAGAGAGAGAGGGGGGTGGGGGTGGGGGACCAAGGATTGTGTTTTGCAGAAGATAGTATGAGGACTGGACTTAAGTGAGTCAAAATGGCTCAGTGGGGAATTATTAAAATTTTCCACACAAAAATGATTAAGAAGAGCATAGCACTATTGTTTAAATATTTTTGAAAACAACAGCAGCAAACAAAGAATGACATGGATCTAGACGGTAGTATAAAATAAATGCCAGCCTGTAGGAAACACCAACCCTAAAACCAAACCTGTTTCAGCCAAGCCCGTGATGGCTCGTGGCGACCTCAGTGGACGGAAACCTCAGGGCAGGCGGGGTGAGTGAGGTAAGGAAAACATTTTACATTACATCAGAAGCATATATTAAACCAGATGAAGAATGTGGGCAATTTCTAGGGCAAGTGCTGCAGAATTTTCAAGAAAACAATTGTTACATATTTGGAGACAGTATCATCAATGTAATTTACATCTTTTGGGAATTTTTTAAATCACTATACAAAGATATTTTGGGTACAATTGGGGAAAACTAGAAACATATAGTTATAAAGTGATGTTGAGGAACTATTTTTTACATTGGTTGTTGTGATATTACTAATGTGCATATTTTAGAATATCATATGTTGAGTACATATACTTACTGATACCTTTATGACTAAAATGATTTGATATAAGAAATTTTTGCAAGAATATTCAGTTACTTCCATAATTGTAAAATAAGTTAATACACAAACAAACTCAGGAACTTTGTAACAGAAGGTGAATTCTAAATATGAAAAATACAGCATGTATTGTACATATGTATGTGTACAGCATACATATTTGTGAAAGGTTAAACTGCTCCCTTCTAAAATAAGTGACAAGGCAAGGATGTCTGCTTTCACACTGCCAGTCAGCAATATACTCTGAGTTCTAGCCAGAGAGATCAGGTCAAAGAAAAAATACTGGGATTTAGTACCTCTGATACATATGCAAATCCCACAATTCAAAAACAAAGAGACAAAAATTAAATTTTAAAAATGGAGAACTTGAATAGACATTTCAATAAAGAAAATACACTTTGCCTGGAAACACATGGAAAGATATTCACAGTCCTTTGTCGAATCAAAACCACCAGCTATCACATCACACCCACTAGCATGGCTAGTATTTAAAACTCACCTAAAACTAACAAGTATTGATGGGGATATGTGGACAACATGAAATCTCAAAAATTGTTGGTGAGAACATAAAATTATTATGCAAAAGAGTTTGGTAATTCCTGAAAGAGTGAACACAGAGGTCATATTTGAATCAGCAATTTCACCCAAAGGTAATTAACTCAGAGACTTGAAAGCAGAGAAAATCGATATATGTACACACAGTTAATGTTCACAATAATGAAAAGGGAGAAATAACTCAACTGGATACCAGAGACATAATAGATAAAGAAATGTGGTATATGAGATTAAGTCACAAGTATTATTGTAAAGTCATAAACTTTTTTATTGTTGCTGTTAGGTTTCATAGAGTCTATTAATACCCACAACAACCCAAGCATCACAAAACGAAACAATGCCTGGTCCTTCGCCTTCCAAACAATTGTTCCTATGGCTGAGCCCATTGTTGCAGCCAGGGTGTCTATGCATCTTGTTGATGGCCTTCTTCCTTTTCATTGTCCTCTTCTGCTTTACCAAGCACTGATGGTCCTTCTCCAGGAGCTGCCCAAAGTAGTATGTAAGAAGGACTTGCTTCTAAGGAGCATTCTGGCTGTACTTGTCCATGGTACTTACAAAACTCTTCACCACGGCCATTCAAATGCAGTGATTCTTCTTCTGTCTTCCTTATTTAATGTCCAACTTTCCTATACATATAGGGCAATTGAAAACACCTGGGCTTTATCATTGAGGGTTTTTTTGCTGCCCTTCCATTTTACCAAGCATGATGTCTTTCTGCAGGGGCTGGTCTCTCCTAACAACATGTCCAAAATACATAAGACTGAGTTGCATCTTTCTCTCCAAGGAGCATTTTGGCCATACTTCTTCCAAGACAGAAGGTATTGTCCTTTTTAGCAATCCATGGTACTTTCAATATTCTTCTCCAACATCACAATCAAATGCACAGATTCTTCTTTGATCTTCCTTTTTCAGTGTCCAACATTATTAAAACAATCAGTGTGAAGCTGTTGCTTCGGAACATATTTCTGTGATTATACAGTTCTGAAGGTGGTTTCCATGTCTTAGCCCTTCCTGGAAGAAAGCCATGATCTTCAATATGGAACACAAACAGTGGCAGCTTTGACACTCTAAAAAACCCAAACCATGTGGTTTTAGAATGTATTTAAGTAAGTTTAGGGAATAGAGAGACATCTGAAGGGTCAAGATTAGAAATCTAGTTGATGTGGTAAGATAATATAATAAAATTCTCATACAAGAGCACTGGCTCCCCTCAAACAGTAAGCAGGTGTTTTGTGATGAAATAAACTTTTTCTGCACAACTTTCCTGGCCTTTTTTTCTTTCACCAATACAGTTTTCAATTTTCAAAAGACCATTCCCAGCCCTTGTCCTGTGTCCTTCAAGAGTAACCTTCAAGATTACCCACTTGGAATATAAATAACACACACACACAAACAGTTGCTATGAGCCATTTTTTTACATTTGCTTGGAATAATAAATCTTTGAATATATGAACTGGAATCCCAATAAAATACTTTTAAAATTTACTTTCGTACACATGCCATGAACCATTGTTTAGCTAAAAACAGAAACGAAGGTATGGTATGTGCTATGATATGAATGCGTCTTGGAAATCTTTGGTGCTCTGACATGTTGAATGAAATAAGACAATCATGAAATTCAAATATTGTATGATTACATATTTGAGACATATCAAAAATAGGCAAATTCGTGAATGCAAAATTTTATTAGTAATAACTAGAGGCTAGGAGAAAGAAGGAAAGAGAATTATTACTAAAGGGGCACTGATTTTCTGTTTGGGTAATATAACACTTGTACTTATAGAAATAGAATATGGTGACGTAATGAATGTCAGACGTAATAACTGTCATATTTAAATTGTTAAAATAATTTTTAAAAAGTGGATTATTTTGCTATTATTGTTTTTAATAAGCTATATAAGGACACTTTATGATATTGAGGTAAGGTAATCCAGATGGATTATTAATAGATATTTCTGTAAATATCAAGTAGTTATGCTTGTGTAGTATTTGAGATTAATTTGAAGATTCAAGTAGACATGGATATTAAGTCCAGATGATGCAGTTTAGAGTATTCAAGGATTCTTAACTTCACAGGACACACGTCTCCTGAATGTTTGGGAAAGGGGAGTGATGTCATTATTTCTGCCTTCTTTCAATGGTTTTCCCCTCTGGCAAGTGAATTTAACTTGCTTTTTCAAAAGTCAAAAACAATCTCATCACAATTCTAAACACTCTTGTGTTCTCTATAGCTCTTGGCTTTGTGATCTTGGCCCCTTTCTTACACCCTGGAGCCAGTATTGCTCAGATTTTTATCTTCTCTTCTCTCCCTGCATGAATGATGCTGCTCAGAGAACTGTGCACGGCAATCCTGGCACTCTTACTGAGGCTACATTTTCTAGGAATAGAGCTAAAATAAGTATGCTCTTCCACACTTCGCATTACCTTAGTCCATCATTCCCGACTCTCATACAACTTTAAATAACCAAGTAACCTTCTCTTTGCTTTCTAAACACCTATCTATTATAAGTATTAACTTCATTGTGTTACTCACATGTACTACACATGTTCTTTTGTGGCTGTCAGTCATCTCTTGATGATTTATCTTTATATATTGCAAGACATGCTAAGTAGTCCCTGGCGACTTAAAATGAAATTTTAAGTTACTCAAATTTTATAATCTATCGGAACCCTCAAATTCCCCTATTCAAATTCCATAATAGTTGGTCAATTTCACACATTTAAATAAAAACCCTGATATTCAAGAAGCTCCTAATTATTTTATGTTTTCCCATATTGAAATAGTAAGGACTTAATGCATTTGCTATTATGATTATAGTGTCTGCATATTTATTATATTCCCCTTTATTTTAGGGTTCAAACAATCAGTCAAGTCTAGTATTCTAAATCTTCCTTCCACATCTCTCTCCATCAGGTCTCAACCTCCAGAGTATTCCATTAATTTTCACTTAACTATCAGGTTATTTATAGTCTCTTCTGTTCTACCACACATCATTTACTTTCCCCAGTAGCCTCGGTGGCATTTTGCTGAAGTCTAAAAGGTCCTGAGCAGTTGTAGAACTCCCCCTTTTAATCCCACAGCCAGTTTTCTACTAGTGAGATTCCCTACTTAGACCACATGCTTATTCATGTTAAAGAATGAAGTTTCCATTTTTCTATTATTAGTCTTCACATAATGTATGTGTACATTGTCCAAAATAAGCAGCTGATTAATATTATTAAATCACAATGGTTGTTTGGTGCCACCTCGATATAGAACAGAGAGAAACACGGCAGGCATCTATTTGACAGGCCTGAAGCAGTTACTGTCTGCTCTGAAGGTTCCTGCAGATGCAGGAGAAAGCGTCCTCCGCTCTCTGCTTGCGGCAGCCATGATTGAATAGGGGAATACAGTAATGACTGCAAGAGAAGCCAGGAGAAGATTCCATGAAAGGACTCATTATGATGTCACAGAAGTGTTGAGTAATTTGTCTTACACCTGTTCCTTTAAGAGCAGAAACGTTACAATATGCTGGGTAAAGGCAGCAGATAGGCGTCACTGGTGGCGGGCGCGAACAGTTAAACTGGCTGCTCCCAAGGCCTGGGGATCTGCTTCCACTTGGCCCCAGCCTTGCACACCGTGGAGCGCTTCTGCTCTGCGCACGTTGGGGCACAGGAGCGGATGCTGACTCTCAGGCCAGCTGCAGCTGGCTCATGGCCTCGGCTCATGGGCAGGGATGATAATGATCTTCCCCAGCACATCATCAACCATTCCCTCAGGACGGGGATGGGACTTTGGCACATCACAGACCAAAGCTGGACAGCTATCTCCAAAAGTGTGATAGTGGTCATTCCCCTTTCCCTTAAGAATTACTAATTTGTCATGTAGGTCAAGCAGCCCAGGAGAAGAACCTGGCAAGAGAAATGGAAAACCTGCACGTGCGATTCAGAATGAAAAGAAACTCCATATCCCTTGATGACAGCACCTGGGAGTCAAGGCCACGCCAGGTAGTCCATTCGAATATCTTCCTCCCCAAAGAGTTCCTTTCCTGGCGATTTCTCAGGGCGTGGTGTTATGCAAAGGCGTGCACATGGACAGGGTGCGTTACATGGAGAACAGGGGCTATGTGTCGGCAGGGAGCAACAACTGCTGGTAACAAAAGCGAAAGTGATTTAGAATTTTGAGGGAAAAAAAAAAGAAAGAATGAAGAACGAATGAACGAAAGAAAGAGGGAAAGAAAGACTGCTTAGTCCTGTGCCATCCTCACAATTGTTTTATATTTGAGTCCATGGTGGCCGTCACTGTGTCAATCCATCCTATTCAAGGTCTTTCTTTCTTTCACCATCCACTACTTTACCAACCAGTGTCCTTTTCCGGCGATTGGTCTTGCCTGAAAACTCATCCAAGTGCATATGACAAATTTTGCCTCTAAGGAGCATTCTGGTTGTACTTCTTACAAATCAACATATTTGTTATTTGTCAATCCGTGCTTCTTTCAATAGTCTTTGCCAGCACTACAATTCAAATGCCCCAACTCTTCTTTAGTCTTCCTTATTCAGTGCCCAACTGTCACATACATACAAAGTGACATTAAATATTTAACCAAATGAAAGATATATATATATATATGCAAGTACACACAAGGAGATTCAAAGATTCATGGAAAAATTCCATTTTCAAGTTAAATTTTTTGGCATTTTCTGTGAACTCATGCAGACATGTATGTATGTATATAGATAGAGACTGAAAAAGAAAGTGAGCAGTAACACACGAAAGCTCTGGTGACACTGTGGGTTAAGTGTTGGGCTGCTAATTTCAAGATCTCAGGTTCAAATCAACCAACCACACCTAAATGGAAGATATGGTTGTCCACTCACTGCAAAAGATCCTAAAGAGCAGTCCTACACTAACCTCTACCATCACTATGAGTCAGAGTGGGCTTGATGCTAGTCCATGTGTGTGTGTGCATGTGCGTGTGCATGTTAGGTGCCATGCCATGGAGTCAGCTACTACTCATACATAGGGACCAATATGCACAAGAGAAACAACAATGAGCAATCTTTCACCATGGACCCTGGGTGGTGTAGTGGTTAAACATTGGGCTGAAATCCACATGGTTGGGCTTCTCCTCCACAAAGAGTTACAGTCTTGGGAACCCACAAGGTGTCACTGTAAGTCAGCATTGGCTTGATGGCAGTGAGTCCTTCACCACCCCTACAATTGTAGTTATGATTGGGTTTCTTCGATTTATCGTGAAGGACCAAGCACTTTCATAATAGGCTCACTAGGCGTCCTGACCACTGGAAAGCACTTACTAGCTGAGCATGTGGGTTTCATTTCATTGTGGTCTAAAACAGCGCTTTGTACAAAGATAAATCCATGTGACCTTTATTAAACTGTTGTATATTGTAAAGATGAACTGGGTGAGAATATTGGTTGGCTATATAAAGGAAATTGCCTCTTACTGGCTATGAATCTATATCAAGTATTATGTATTGAATGACATATAAGGATTATATTTAATTTTTTTTAATTTGGAGTGAAAAATTTAAGAGTAGTTTTATGTATTTTAATTTACTTGTATGACTGAGCAACCCCCAAGGAAGAAAGAAAATGAAAAATACCATACTAGTGGATTTCATGTCAATTTTTCCTTATTTATTTTTATGACAATCTAGAAGATACTAAATAATCACAATTAATGACTATTTCATATTTTATCAGATATCTGTGTGTTGATTATTAAATATATACACAGCAAAAAATTTAAAATGACTTTTTCATATTTGTCAAACATGCTTTGTGATATATAGAGAAGAAACATTTTTATAAGTTTATGTATAACTTTACATTCATTTTTTATATCCCATGCTTAAAGTATTTTTTCTTAAGCTCATTGTACTCCTAATAATATTTCCAACTTAATAAAACAGAGTTTTAATGAAAAAAGGGACATGATTATTTATCATGTATTCACCAACAATGTTTTCCTTATTATTTATTATTAATAGATGTTTAACATTTATTGTTCTTGTTGACAAAAGGGATGCATTTTTAACAGAATACTGTCTTATGAAAAGCAATGCTTTAATCATTTAGGGCAGGGACTGTACAGATGTGCTTTATACAATTGATGTATGTATATGTATGAACTGTGATAAGAATTGTATGAGCCCCTAATAAATTGTTAAAATTTAAAAAAAAAGTAGAAAGAAAATGCTTTGAAAATGATGATGGCAACGTATGTACAAATGTGCTTGACATAATGGAGGAATGTATGGATTGTGATGAGAGATGTAAGAGCCTCCGATAAAAGTATTTAATAAAAAGAAATGTAAGCCTTGAAAAAAAAAGAAAAGCAATGCTTTATATTGCTATACCTTCAAAATTAATGCTATATCTTATAGGGAAAATGTTTACATAATATTTATGTTATATAAACAAAACATTTCATTTTCAGTATCATTCACATTATAGAAGCTATTTATACAGTCTGACACAGTAAATGTATGTTTGCAGAGTAAAGATCTGCCAAATATTTATGTCACGTTCTACAAGGATATCTGATTGTGCAATGGAAAAACCCTGTCCATGCCCATCACATCAGTGCTACATTCAAGTTGCTATGAGCAAACAGTTTCTGAGCCTCCTGATCTGTATGAGTTTACACAACTCAGTTTAACATTATCGTGATGTCACTTTGTTACACTTAGGTTTATAGGCCTGGGTTCTTTGAGAGGGTGTGTGTGCTCAGGAGCCAGTGTGTGCTTCCATATGCAAGACTGCAATACACACAGAGCTCAGAACAACTGAGCTGAAAAATTTTGTGTGGATTAACACTAGCAATTGCAGGAAAAGATGGTCTTTTAGATACTATAATGGGTATCTAAGCTAAAGCAACCTGTGTAAGTGTAACAGAATAGTCTCGTGTAGTGTTTTGACATATGGAGGATATTAATTTTAGTAAGCTTGCAATCAACTGTCAATCTACTAAAGTTTTATTAGAGTTATTAAAATTTGGCTACAATTACGATCCTCTGAGAGGAGCAGAACCAGCGGACCCCAAAGCTCAATTTCTATTAAATCTATCATTAAGTTCAGAAATTAAAACAACAATTCCCCAAAACTTTTGTATTTATTTGGTTGACTATGGCCTTGAATTAGAAAGGTAATTTGTCAATCAGGATTACATGTTCCCCTTTTCATCTACTGACCACAGAAGATGCAAAATTCCATGAAATCAAGTTTGCCTATTTTCAAATGTATCTTTATTTAAGTTTGTGTTTTTAAATGATTTTTTGATCATGATCACCGAGGGAAATATTATATTAGTATATGGAGTTTCATCTCAACTGTATCACTTACAGCACGAAGGGGAAATCTATTGAATATTGTTCTTCTGAAAATATAAAATAATTTCCAAAGGAAATACAATTTGGGTTAGAGAAAAACAGAATAGAGACCCGATTATTCATCATGAGCTTCATTTATACCAATCATTCCAATGAACATTTTCTGAGCCAACAAAGACACAGGTGGCATTTGGTCCAGAAGAATACTACAGAAGTCAACAATGGAGGGATAATATTGAGAGGGGGAGATTCAAAATTTGTATACTCTTGGGGACAAAAATGCTATGATCTTAAAAATAAACAAACAATATGAAGACTAATAAACAAAAAACACTAAAGTGATTTTCAGCCACTAGCAAAACTTATAAAAAGAGAAAGACCTGGTATCTTCTCTTTTTTCCAGGACCCTGGGCATTAGTGCTATTATATGTTCAAGTGGTTTTGGTATACAGCAAATTGTGAGAGGTTAAGCCCAATAAAGAGGTAGAGGCAACAATTACTAATATTTGAAAAAGCTCCAGTCATGGAAATGAGTATTTAGACACAGAGGCTGGAGAGAGATGAAGGCATTGGAAAGAACATAAAGTCAAGAATGATGGGAATGAATGACACCATACGAGTGTCATCCATTCAAAGTTGGGTAATACTATCAGGGAAAAGGCAGGAGAAGGATTTCTGAAAGAGAAGGCACCAAAAGCTAAAAGAGAGGAGAGAATCTTAAATCAAAAAGCTCTCCGAGTAAGATTAACTTGGGTAAAGTCAATCATTGAAGAAATTGGTGAGAAAATATTAAGGACATTATGTAAATAGTTCCTCATCTTAAAGATGAATGGAGGTGAGAGTGTGGTCAGTTATTTAGATACCAGTTGCCATAGAATCAGTTCCTATTTGTGGCGACCTGATATGTTTCAGAGTAGAACTTTGCTCCACGGGGATTTCCTGGTTGTGACCTTTGGTCAATGATCACCAGGTCGTTCTCTTGGGCACCTCTGGGTGAATGCTAAGTGTAATCCTTAAGGTTAGGAACCCAGCTCTTAACAATCTGTGTCACCCAAGGCTCCATGATTTAGAGACAGTTGAAACAAGAAATGGTTGAATTTATAAATTGGTTAATGATACAGTATGAAAAGTTAAAACTATTTATTTTTGAAGGATCTTCTCTGTTAGTGAGAAAATCTCATTGGACACTTGTTATTCTGTCTAAGGTTTACTTCAATAAAAGATCCACTCAATAAGTATTAGTTGATTCCCCAGTTGGTAAAGAGCTGACATTTGACTTTTCATTCTGATGGTATTTTGCTGTCACTTGAAATCGGTTCTTTGGGTCATTAATTTTTTACTCGCCAGATGCATAAACTTCAGAAAACAAGCAAGAAAATAGAGCATTGGTTAATATTTTATATTAAAATACAATTTGATATGTGTAATGAGATAATAGTTCAGAAATAAAAATAAATGACATTTTCTTCCTTAATGCATTTTTCTTCATGGCTTCTAGTCATCAAGGTTAGTCTTAGATTTTTATTTGCTTAGAAACATTGATTGGTTTCCACTGAGGGACAGAGCAATGTCAAGGACCAGCTTTAGAGAATCAAAATTATATCTTAAGCATCTATAAAAGAAATAAGTTCCAGGTTTCACTGTGAAACAAGTGTTTCTAAATTACTTGCATTTTACTTATTCAAAAGCCAGGGTAGAATTTTACTATAATGTCGGTTGTAGGGAGAACTTGGGCTTTGATTTATAGGGTATAAGTAAAACCCAGACCTCCTTCCTATTGAAGGCGGTGCGGGGAAGAAAACAGAGACAAAGAGGAACCAGGGAACTGGACTCTAATTGTCTAGAATTTAAAAGGAAGGGGGTAGTTTTAGTGGAAAACCAAAAGCAAAGCAGTTTTCCATTTTACTTAGTGGTAGATTGCCCTGCAGGATTTCCACATATTAACTGTTTACGTAGGCAAACTTCAGTTAAATCGATGGTCTACAGGTTAGGCCGAGGGAGAGCATAAACTTATTTCCCAACAATCTCTGGCTCCCACCACCACAATAATACACTCCGTGTGACAAGGCTAAAAATTCATCTCTGATCTTTCAGGGCCAACATAAGCAATGGCAACGTCTTTTTTTTTCCTGGCAGGGCACATGGGCAAAGTTCACCCTTTCCACATAAGACTGAGCAGACAGTCAATGTGTCACAGTCTCTGAAGGAAGGTTTCCTGACAGATTCAGGTACCCTCATTTACATATTACATCTTCATTCAAGTGGTGAGCTTTTTGTAGAGATGCATTCTTCAGAGGCATCTTTGCTGGAATATTCTTATTAGAGACCGATGGGAGAGATCTTAAAACACATTGTTTCACTTTGACTTGATTATCAGTACTTTTGCAGTCATTACCCCCTACATTCACTCGGGGTCCCTAATATTGCCGTATATGTTTGTTTCTGTTGGGGCTCCCTCGGCAGTGAAATGCTGTGCTTCTGCTATGATACCTGTTTCTCTTGATAAAGGAACTGGGAGGGAGCCAGAACCCTATGGAAGTTACTTGCTTATGCCTTCATAAAAAATTATTCAAGCCACGTCTGTTACTTTCACTGTGGATTGTTGTCAATCGGCTGTGTCATCCTTGTTGGTCTAGCTCAGTCCTCTCCAGAGTTCAGCTTCTTCTTGACATGTGGAAAGGTCAAAAGTCCTATGAGTCCTTACATAAGAGTTGACAGTGCTGGCTGGTGATTTACCAAGGAAGATAGAGCATATGGAGCTAAATGATCCCAGCCAATGTCCAAAGCAGAAGCACAAGAGAATCGAAGGTAGAGCTCATAAATATAATCCCCACCAGACTCAATTGGGGAGTAAGTCAAGAAGAGTAGCCTCTGAGTCCTAACTAATCTTGGCGAGACAGTCATTCATTCAGTAAATATTTATTGACTAACTACTTGTTTATATGCCATCAGGAAACTTACATTCTGGTACCAGGACACAAATATTCTCTTTAGTGAATGTGTGGGTATATGCACAGGTAAACATTATGACATTAAAGTGTTGAGTTGAGGCAGTGGTAGGATTTGAGATCAAATACATTGCAGGAAAGTAGGCAGTGTGCATTCCTCTGTGTCTTGGGGAGTCAGTCAATGATTTTACTCAAAAGAGTGGCATAATTTGACATATTTAGAAATGATTATTCTACATGCCCTATGAAAATGAACTGTGATGATGGTGGAAAGGAGACTAGACATATTGTAATTCTAAAGCAAAGGATGTTGCTATCTCAAAGAAATTTGTTTATAATATAAATATTAATACATTTCTGGATGCTATCATGACATGGGAAATAAAATAAAACCTTTTCCTACTTAATAGACATGTTATTTTTTTTTGGTTGATGAGACAGATAATAACTACCTAGTTAATAGAGAAGTAGATAAGAAGGAAATGTAATAGAATGCTATTGGTCATTGTGATGAGACAGCGGTTCACTAAGGGTATAAAATGGAATGCTTAGAAATGGTATAAGTAATCTTAGACAAGATAATTAGAAGGTTTTGAGGTGTAATTTGTAAAATAATGTCAATGAGAAGAGAAAAGGCATATTCCAATGACTCAATTTCTATTGATAGATACTTTGGGTTTCTTAAACTTGGAGATTCAATTGAAATTATTGGCAGACATGAATTTTATTTTCCTTTAAAATACATGATTATAAAATGCATACCTTCAATGATTAGCACTGGAAAAATGTCATTTTATTAAATAACTGTTCTGAAAATGCCTCCACCATGACCTTTGGTCATTGAAAGAAGTACCTATATCCTCGAGTATAAGCTGGCCCGAATATCAACTGAAGCACCTAATTTTACCACCAAAACTGCATTTAAAAATGTGCTGAAAATTTGCCTTATACTTGAGTATACATGATATGTTTTTATCACACATAGAACCTATGCCAAGTGTTCTGTTTCTGGAAACACATACGCAAAATAAAATTCATATCAATAACTTTAGCTCAATAAATTTGCCTTATAAAACAACAACCACAAAAATAGATTATGAAAGCTGGTTCAAATCCATAACTTTTTTTCTTTGTAGTTTAGACTCCCTGAACCAAATTTGGGGATAAAAATGTCAGAAATAGCAGAAAGTAGAATTATTATATGAAGTATTGTTTAATTGACACTATTTTAATAGTAAAACAGAGAACTAATACTAATTATACTTGCAAAGTGATTCACTATCATTGACCAGTATAGTCACCCCAGCTAAAAGGGTATTCAGTCTAGAAAGGTTACAGAAAATCACCTGTGGTACAATATTATATATACTAGAGAGCTTGAAGCAGTTTAGGGAAAATGCCCATTGTCTTTTAATTTTAATTATCCATGAACTTTTCGAAGCCCCCCATATTTTGTCAGGTTGTAAAGTTATTATGCTATAAAGATTATTCAAAGAGAAAGTGGAGCACATCCTAGCCCACCAAGCCCTAAGGACGATATTCCTGCTCAGAGCAGCCAATGCACAGAGAGGACCATAGGGCCAGCCCCACCATGAGACATGATGTCCCTCACTGACCCATAGCACTGTGGGGGACAACACTGGAGACAGTGCAGGAATTGCACCAGATCTGACCCTACCACACCAAGGAGAAACACCAAGGGTGTGCAACAGAACAGCAAGGGGAGCAGAGCAATGAAGTCCCCAGAGAATACCAAAAATAGACTTTGGAACCAGGGCATGGCACCCCATCAGACTCAAAAAAAAAAATACTCCTAAAGGTCAACAAAGGGACCTTGAACTATTTATAGGCTTTTGTTTATTTTGTTGTTGGTTTTTGTTGTTGTTTTGCTTTCTTTTGTGGCTTTGGTTTGCTCTGTCTTGTTTTTTGTGCATATTAATATCTCTGCATGTCTATCTAGATAAGATAGGTGGGATAAACAATCTGGAGAAGACAATAAAGGGACAGAAGGTTCTGGGGAAGACATGGGAGAGGGGAAGGCAGAAGAAGGGAAGTGGGTGTTAACAAACCCAGGGGAAAAGGGAAAGCATGTGATCTAAAATCAATGGCGAGAAGGTTCTGGGGGGACACAGGAGAAGGGGAAGTGGGGCCACGGAGGTGGTGCTGAACAACCCAGGGATAGGGGAGTAAACAAGTGATCCAAAATCAGTGGCAAGGATGGTGTGAGAGGCCTGGTAGGGCTTGATCAAGGACAGTGTAACTGAGAGGAATTGCTGAAACACAAATGAAGGCTGAACGTGATAGTGGGGCAAGAGGAAAGTAAAAGGAAATAGAGGAAAGAAGGAGGCAAAGGACTTCTAAATACAGACATGTACATATGTAAATATATTTATATATGATGGGGAAATAGATCTATGTACATATTTTTATAGGTTCAATATTAAGGTAGCAGATGGACATTGGGTCTCTACTCAAGTACTCCGTCAATGCAAGAACACTTTGTTCTATTAAACTGGAATTCCATCATGCTCACTTTCCCTACATGATTCCTGAAGACAGAATGTGTGCATAAGCAAATGTGGTGCAGAAAGCTGATGGTGCCTGACTATAAAAAGATATAGCACCTGGGTCTTAAAGGCTTGAAGATAAACAAGCAACCATCTAGTTGAGAAACAAAATGCCCACATGGAAGAAGCACATCAGCCTGCGTGATCATGAGGTGTCAATAGAGTCAGGTATCAGGCATCAAACAACAAAAAAAGACCCCTATCATAGTGAATGAGAGGGGGAGTGTGCAGTGGAGACCCAAGCCCATCTGTAGGCAATTGGACATCCCCTTACAGAAGTGTCGCGGGAAGTTGACGAGCCAGTCAGGGTACAGTATACCACTGATGAAACACACAACTTTCCTCTAGTTCTTTAATGCTTCCTCCCTCTGCACTATCATGATCCCTATTCTACCTTACATATCTGGCTAGACCAGAGGATATACACTGGTACAGATGAGAGCTGGAAACAGTGAATCCAAGACAGATAAACCCCTCAGGACAAATAATGAGAGTAGCATTACCAGGATGGTAAGGGAAAGGTAGGGGGAGACAAGGGGAAGCGATCACACTGATCTACATATAACCCCTTCCCTGGGGGAGGACAACAGAAAAGTGGTTGATGGGAGACATTGGTCAGTATTAGACAGTGGTTTGCAACCTCCCTAATGCTGTGCCTCATGTTGTGGTGACCCCCACAACCATAAAATTATTTTTGTTGTTACTTCATAACTGTAGTTTTCCTACTGTTATGAATCAGGTGACTCCTGTGAAACAGTCGTTCAACCCTCAAAGGTGCTGAGACCCACAGGTTGAGAACTGATGGTGTAAGACATAAAATAAATAAATTATCAAGGGTTCGTGTGGAAGGGAGAGTAGGGGATGGACAGGGAAAAATGAGGAGCTGATACCAAGGGTTCAAGTAGAATGAAAATGTTTTGAGAATGATGATGGCAAAAAATGTACAAATGTGCTTGACACAATGGATGAATGTATGGATTGTGGTAAGAGTTGTATGAGCCCCCAAAAATGATTTTTTAAAGATTATTCATTTTATAAGAAAGGTTCTTCATTAATTTTTCAAGTTTCAAATTTATCTCTGATTTCCAAAGGAGTAGTTTAAAGGTCATAAATTTGTGTTTTTTTTAGATAGATATTTTTCCTTGAGAGACTTTAAGAGTTACATTACTTTTGTACTTTCTAAATGATAAGATGAAACTTCAATAGATCTGCTAGACCACTTCATTAATGCACAATCAGTATAATTGTGGTTCTGGCTTAACAGAAAAATAAGACTGTTACAGATGGAGTAATAATGTTTTTTAACCAAGCCAGATTGGGAAAATTAAAATTTGGCTGATTATTATAACCAGTGGAAAAGAATTAACTAGGCCAGATGGAGCACAGTAATAGCATCATTGTAGAAAATAGTTAAATTAAATTAATAATTATTAATTAGTAACAAGTAAATGTTTCTGATACTGACTTTTTAAATACATTTTCTTCTTGCAATTAAATTCTTGCTTTGATTTAGCTGCTACATTTCTCTGTGCTGCAGTGGTATCAAACTATCAGAACTTGCTCGAAGTATATGATAATCATAATGAAGCAACACATTAATTTTTCCAACAACATACCTTTGTGAAGCAGGGTTTTCAAGTTTGTTGGTTATCAAGCCTAAATACAGAAGTAGACTTGTTGTGGAAGATGATCTTGGTTGTGCTCTTGAAAAGACTGCTCAGAGAATTTCTCATCTGGTGAGAAAGAAGCTATCTCAAGCTTTGGACTGATGTTGGCTTTTTACGCATACTGTTGCAAAATGTAACAATGTAGTTTACTGTTTTTATATTAAGACTGTTACCCATGCTACACCATGCTTCAAGACAGAATTTCATTCATTTGTAGTTAGAAATAAACATTTCACAATATGTAATTTTAAGAGGATGAATGAATATGCACACTTGGTTTGCAGAAGGTTATGAATGACAGTGGAGGACCAAAATCCATTTGTGGAGTCCACATATGGATCAAGGCTCTAGCGAATCCCCCCTAATGGTTGAAGGGTGTGATTAGCCCTGTTAACACACGGATCATTGTAAAGGTGAGTATGGCAGACATAGGTAAACATTTAATACCTTATTATTTGATCTCTCTGTTCACCTACTTTAAAGCTATTTCAGTTAAACAAATGTGAAGAAAACCCCCCTGATTTATGTCCCCAGTGAATCCCTCTGACGATGGACCAGTGATGTGAACAGCCTTGCTGTAATGCAGAGTGCACTGGGAGGGGATCATTGCAGAGGCAGTGAGGTTGCCGTTTGACACGCTATCCTTTCATCCCGCTATCACTCATTACATTTGTTCTACTTTGTGATATTTTCTTTTCTTTTTCTATTGAGGTTTCTGTTTCACTTTGTTATTCTTGTTTGTTTTTAAATGGCCTTATGTTTACAAAATACAGAATGGAGAAATCTAGAGACACAGTAGCCGGATCAATGGTTTCTTGGGAATGTGGTAGGGAAGGTGAGGGGTTGGAGAGAATTGGGAGCTAATAGTGGTGGGTACAAAGAAGAAAATGTTCTGAGACTGACTATGGTGACGATTGTACAACTCTTCTTGATGTGATTGAACTATTAAATTGTATGATAGGTGAATTACACAAATAAAACTTAAAATATATAGATTAAGCATAAAGTGGGAACCAGATAAATATTGGGGACAATGCCAACTCAAATATTTATAGGAGGTCAGGATTCTAGGTAGAATAGCTTTCAGCATAAGAGAAATGCAAATTAAAACAACAATGAGGTACCACCTAACACCCTCAAAGGTAGCCCAATTCAAAAAAATCAGAAAGCAACAAGTGTTGGAGGGGCTGTGGAGAGACAGGAACTCTCATCCACTGCTGGTGGACCTGCAAGTACATACGGCCACTATGGAAATCAATTTGGCGATATATAAAACAGATGGAAATTGAGTTACCATATGACCCAGCAATCCCCCTACAGGGCACATACCCAGAAGAGGCAATAAACAAACCAAGGTCAGACATCTGTGCTCCAAAGTTCATTGTGGCACAGTTCACAATTGCAAGGAGTTGGAAGCAACTCAAATTTCCATCAACTGACGATTGGATTAAAAAGCTGTGGTATATGCATACAAAGGAGTACTATGCATGGCTAAAAAGCAGAGATGAACGTATGAAGCACATTGCTGCAATGGAAGAGCTGGAGGAAATAATGCTAAGTGAAGTAAGTCAAGCACAAAAGGACAAGTACAACATGAGTCCGCTGAGGTAAGGTTTTAAAAAAAAATGCAAAAGGGGCATAGGGAAAAAGCTATTGTATACAAACATTTCTGGGGTGAGGACCAGGTAATATGGCAGGGACCAGCCCAAATACAGAGATACACATGGTAGACAACTAAAAAGGAGGTGGGGAAAGAGAAAAGATAATAATCATAAAAAAAGAAATGGGTAGCGGGGCACAGGGCACTAACCTGCCCAAGGAGTGGGTATTGCTAATATCTCCACAGGGAAAGAGGGACCAGATTTCAAGCCAGTGCTCCAAGATGTGAATACAATATGCCAGTGTGGAGTAAGGAACCAGTGGAGAGGTCTGTGGGGTTGGCCCCAATCCCAACTACTATGTAGATACCTGCCCATGCCCCCCCCAGAAGAATTTATTTCAAAGAACAGCATTGAATCTGCAGCTCCTGGAGAGGGACATATCTGATTGGAGCACACAGGAGCAGATGAAAGGGGAGGAAGAGAAAGTGGAGAACACCTTGGCCCACCAGGCCTTAAGGACAATGTTCCCAATTAGAGCAGCCAGTCCGCAGAGTGGACCATATGGCCGGCCCCACTATGAGACATGACGCTCCTCACTGACCCATATCCCTACAGGAGACAACACCAGAGACAGTGTGGGAATCACACCCAATCTGATCCTACCACATTGAGTCAAAATACTAAGGGGTACAACAGAACAGCAAGGGAATGGAGCTGCTAGGTCACCCGGGAATGCTGAAGGTGGACTTTGGGGCCAGGGCATGGTGCCGTAACAGACTGGACTGGAAAACACTCCTGACGGTGAACAAACAGTCCTTGAACCAACTACAAGCTTTTCTTTCTTGTTGTATTTTGTTTTGTTTTGTTGTCATTGGTTTGTTGTTGTTGTTTTGTTGTATAGTGTTGCTTGGTTTTGCTCTGCCTTGTTTTGTGCATGTTATTATCTCCGCAGGTTTGTCTAAATAAGATAGGCTGAATGAACAATCTGGAGGAGAAAACAACGGGACCAACAGTTCCAGGGGGATATGGGAGAGAGGAAGGTGGGGGGAAAGGTAGTGGTGATAACAAACCCAGGAGCAAGGGAACAAGTGATCCAAATTGGTGGTGAGGAGGGTGTCGGAGGCCTGGTAGGGCAGGATCAAGGGTAATGTAACCAAGAGGAATTGCTGAAACCCTGGTGGGGACTGAGCATGATAGTGGGACAGGAGGAAAGTCAAGGGAAATAGAGGAAAGAGCTAGGAGGCAAAAGGCATTTATAGAGGTCTAGATAAAGACATGTACACATGCAAATATATTTATGTATGAGGATGGAAAAATAGGTCTATGTGCATATATTTATAGGTTTAGTATTAAAGTAGTGGGACAGTGGACCTCCACTTAAGTACTCCCTCAATGCAAGAATAATTTCTTCTCTTAAATTGGCATTCTATGATACTCACCTTCCTGACACAATCGCTGAAGACAAAGCAGGTGAATAAGCAAATGTGGTGAAGAAAGCTGATCGTGCCCGGCTATCACAAGATATAGCGTCTCGGGTCTTAAAGGCTTGAAGGTAAACAAGCAGCTATCTATTTCAGAAGCAATGAATCCCACATGGAAGATGCACACCAGCCTGTGTGATCATGGGATGCTGAAGGGATCAGTTATCATGCATCAAAGAACAAAATATCATATCACTGTGTGCTCACCTGCATGATACGATCACTGAAGACAAGTGGGTGCATAAGCAAATGTGGTGAAGAAAGCTGATGGTGCCAAGATATCAAAAGATACAGCATCTGGGTCTTAAAGGCTTGAAGGTAAATGAACAGCCATCTAGCTCAGAAGCAACACAGCCCACATGGAAGAAGCACACCAGTCTGTGCGATCACGATGTGTCAAAGGTATCAGGCATCATCAGAACAAAAAAATCTTACCATAGTGAATGAGGTGGGAAGTGTCGAGTGGAGACCCAAAGCCCATGGATATCCCTTTACAGAAGGGTCTCAGGGAGGAGACCAGCCAGTCAGGGTGCAATGTAGAAACAATGAAACATACAACTTTCCTCTAGTTCTTAAATGCTTCCTCTCCCCCTCCCCCCACTATCATGATCTCAATTTCACCTTATACGTCTGGTTAGACCAGAGGATATACACTGGTACAGACAGGAACTGGAAACACAGGGAATCCAAGGCAGATGAACCGTTCAAGACCAGTGGTGTGAGTGGTGATACTGGGAGGGTGGAGGGAGGGTGGGTTAGAAAGGGGGAACCAATGACAAGAATCTATATGTGACCTGCTCCCTGGGGGAGGGACAACAGAAAAGTGGGTGAAGGGAGACATCAGACAGGACAAGATATGACAAAATAATAATTTATCAAGGGATTATGAGGGAGGGGGAAGCATGGAGGGAGGGAACAAAAAATTAAGAGCTAAAGCCAGGGTTTAGATGGAGAGCAAATGTTTTGAGAATGGTGAGGCCAATGAATGTACAAACGTGCTTTACAAAATTGATATGTATGAATTGTGATAAGAGTTGTATGAGCCCCTAATAAAATGATTAAATAAAAAAGGAAAATAAAAAGAATAGCTTTCAAGAAATAAAAAATATATGTATTTCAAAATTATAAGTGGTTGTTGTTGAGTAGGAACACATAAATATTTTTATATCGAGTATGTATATTGTATATTAATTTATGCAAAATATGGTTGGAGTGCATACATCAAAAGTAACTGTAAGTTTTTAGTTGTTTCTATCTTTTTCTTCTCTTCAGTACTTTCTTCTGAAAGGAAAATAATTTCTGATATTTTTTATTCCCTTCTGATGTTTTGGATTTTCATCTGGTTTTATTTTCTTGAGCCTGGAAAATCTTCTACAGAATTTCCTATAGTGTAATTCAGCTGGTGACAATTTTCATAACTTTCTTTCACTGAAAATTCTTTATTTTACCTTCTTCTTAAAATATATTTTTGATAGCTTTTAATGTTTAACATTTTAATGATATTATTCCTTTGTCTTCTGAGCTATGTATTTCTTGATGAAAAGTGAGGTATATAAAGAAATAAAATAAATAAATAATAAAGTGAGGTATAACAAAAATTACTCTTTTCCATATGGTGGGTTATTTATTTATAACTGATTATAAGATTTTCTTGTTTGAGTTGATTTTCAGCAGTTTAACTATGTTGTGGCTAGGTGTGGCTTTCTGTGTCCCTCTCCTGCTCTTGGTTGTCTAAATTTCTTAAATCTGGAAATTATATCTCTCCAAAAATGTTGGAAAATATTAGCCTGAATTTTCAAATATTTTTTCTGTCCAAATTTTTACTCATCTCCTTATGGCAAACTAATTAAATATTTAAAATTCAAAAACTAGTTGCAGCAGTGCATTGAAAAGGACTGCCAGAAAAGTAAAGCTGGGTTAAAAAGAAAACATGCCACAGAGGGTTTTGTTACTAATGTAAGACTGGTTGTGACTGAAATCTGAGGAAACCAGAGTGCAGCTTTTATATGTCCTACTGACTATGCAAAGACATTCAACTGTGTGGATCATGACAAATTATGTACAATATTGAAAAGAATGGGAATTTCAGAACATTTAATTGTACTCATGTAGAACTTGTAACTAAATGATAAGGTAGTCATTGAAAAGAACAAAATGATAGTATATGGTTTAAATAAGGACAAATGAGTGTCAAGGTTGCATCTCTTCAACATACCTATTCAATCTGTATATTAAGAACATAATGTTAAAACCTGGACACTAAAAGGAAGACCATGGTATTGAGATTGAAGGATGACCCATCAACAACCCTCAATCGGCAGAAGACACAACTTCACTTCCATTAGCAAAAGATTTGAAGAACCTCCTGTTGCACACCATACACTGTAGAGCCTTCACTGCAAAGCACTACAAACAGAAACTCTTCCAATTGGATCAAGGAGGAGCATTACATAAAGAGAGAAAATATTGAGGCTGTTAAGTTGTCATTTTACTTATATCTATAATCAATGCCCATGGAAGCATCAGGCAAGATATTAAATAACAAATAAAATTGGGTAAATCTACTTCAAAAGGTCTCTTTAAAGTGATAACATGGAAAAATGTCACTTCGAAGATTAAGATGCTCTTGAGCCAAACAATGGCATTTTCAATGACCTCATCTGCATGAGAAAGCTGGACAGCAAATTAAGAAGACAGGAGAAGAATTGATGCCTTTGCATCATTGTGTTGTTGAAGAATCTTTGCTATGCCAGAAGAATAAACCAGTTCATCTTGAAAGATAGACTGCCAAGATGCTTCTTAGATGCAAAGATGGTGAAACTTCATGTTACATAATTTATGCTTTAGATGTATTATCAACAGGGACCAGACCTTGGAGAAGGACATCATGCTTGGAGTAGAGGGTCAGCAAATATATATATATATATATATAGTTGTCTAATTTTTGACACTTTTGATAAATATACGAGGTGGCACCAAAAAAGGGGGGTTTAAAGCTATGTATTTATAATTTTTTACAGAACAACCTTATCACCTTCATAATACTCGCCAGTATACTTAATACATTTGTGAAATCTGCAATTCCATTCTTGGAAACATTTTCAAATTCATCTGTTTGCATGGCTGACAGCACCTCCCTCACTTTTTTCTTCACCTCTTCTATGTCAACAAAATGCTGTCCTTTCATCCTCTTCATTCACAGAAATAAAGGAAATTGCATGGAGCAAAATCAGTTGAGTAAGGTGCATGTGGAAAGAGAGGCATGCTGGTTTTGTCAAAAACTGGTGTGTTGAGATGGCTGCATCATCTGGTGCATTGTCGTGGTGGCAAAATCAGTCCCAGGTCTGCCACAAATCAGGTCTTTTTTGTCGCATACTGTTACACTGCTATCCTTTCAGAACCTCTAAATAGACAGCTTGATTAACAGTGTGACCTGGTGTAATGAACACCAAATGGACTATGAGTCAACATTGTTATCTGTTCAGGAAGTTGACAGATGTCTAGAATGAGGTTTGTCATCAATCAACTTTTCACTTTATTTGAAACAAGAAAACCACTCATACAGCTGAGTTTTTCCCATAGTGCTGTCCTTGTAAGCTATGTTCAACATAACAACAGTTTCTGTGGCACTTTTTCAGAGCAGGAAACAAAATTTCATGGCCGTAAACTGTTCTCTTTAACTGGCTTTCACAATGGGTTAATTAGGGTGTGAGGTAGTATCGATGAAAGACACAGCTTTCCCCCAGATCCTGGATGCTTCCTCCCCCCAACTACCATGATCCGAATTCTACCTTGCAGGGCTGGATAGAACAGAGGCTGTACACTGGTGCATATGAGGGTTGGAGGTACAGGGAATCCAGGGTGGATGATACCTTCAGGACCAAGGGTGTGAGGGACGATGCTGGGAGAGTGGAGGGTGAGTGGGTTGGAAAGGGGGAACTGATTACAAGGATCCACATGTGACCTCTTCCCTGGGAGAGGGACAGCAGAGAAGGGGGGAAGGGAGACTCCAGATAGGGCAAGATATGACAAAATAACGATGTATAAATTACCAAGGGCATATGAGGGAGGGGGGAATGGGGAGGGAGGGGGAAAAAAAAAAGAGGACCTGATGCAAGGGGCTTAAGTGGAGAGCAAATGCCTTGAGAATGATTGGGGCAGGGAATGTATGGATGTGCTTTATACAATTGATGTATGTATATGTATGGATTGTGGTAAGAGTTGTATGAGTCCCTAATAAAATGTAAAAAAAGAAAAGAGAAAAAAATGATTAGGGCAAAGACTGTACAGATGTGCTTTATACAATTGATGTATGTATATGTATGAACTGTGAAAAGAATTGTATGAGCCCCAATAAATTGTTAAAATAAATTTTAAAAAAACGAAGTTTGAGTGAAACTGCTTGTATGAAAAAATTCACTGTGATCAGAAAGAACCTTTCCAGGTGATGCCACTGGGTGCACTTGTTGGATGCTCACCTAACAGGAAAAATGTGCACTGGGAAAGCTCCGCCCAGCAGAGTTTTTTTCCAGTTTCTTTTTTTTTTTTTGGGGGGGGGGAGGGTGCCCCGTTGTACTTATCTCTACTTAGAAATTATTTGGTATGAAAGTTATAGTTGATAGTTTATTTTAATACAGAGTATCCGTTTCTACATCCCTAAGACAAAAATAACTGGATGGTGCTCAGCTACCACTATCACCTATTTGAAAGGGGTCACATTAGAAGATCCTGAATAGAGTAGAAGAAAGGTATAGAACAAAACAAAATCACGAAAGATGCTAAGTTTGCATTTGACCGATGGCTTCCTCAAGATTATGGTCCTTGTTCATCCTTCAAGACTAGAAGTAAATTCATCCCTGTGGCTCAATTTTCATGCAAATAATATATTTAAGTCTGTACAAGAGATAGCCATGTGATTTTCAATCTGATGTTAACCTGATACCACCAGCCGGGCTCCTTGTGCCATGTCTGAGGACCCATAAACTCCTCATTGATGGTGTTAATAGTTTTAGGTTTTGCACTTAAGTCTTGGATATACTTTGATTTCATTTTTGTGCATGGGGTGAGATATGGGCACTGTTTCACATTTCTGCAATGACTTTCCAGTTCGGGGGCATCATTTTAATGATACAGGAGAAAGAGAGGAGGCATTTTCTCTCCTTGTTGGTGACTATCAGGATTTGGTTAAATACCAGTGGCTCAACAGTCAATGGATTGCTTTTTAGTCTCTCAATGACGTCATATTTTTGTACCATTAGCAGGCTATATTTGTTACCATAACAGGGGAGTAGGTTTTGAGATCCTGAAACATGGGGCAAACCAGGCGGTGGGTGGTTCAAACAAAACAAGCACTCTACAAGAGATGGTGAGCCTATCTGCTCCGGTACAGCTGTATAGGAAACCCAATAGGAGGGTGTTCAGATGAGATGGGCGTTGGGTTTGTTGGCAATACATAGCAGAAATAAACTATCAATCAAAGAAGAAAACTAGATGATTAATAATTAGACATGTATGTACTTCCAACAATTTCATCAAAAGAGTAAAAAAAGAATCCACAGTCCAGGGGGGAAGAGTTGACGATGTCCTATTAGAGAAGGGACTAATCCCTAAAATTTACAGAAAATTTCAACATCTAGCAAAGAAAAAGACAATCCAATTATTGTAGTGGGGGATAAGAACAGACACGTTTCCAAAGCAAACATTCAAATTGCCATGAAGTATAGAAGAAATGGTTGTGAATATTGGCCATTAGAGTGTCAAGCTATCATCTCAAGGCAGCATTAATAGCAAAGTTAAAAAATTAATGACTGAAACCAGGAAACAACAAATGCTGGCAATGGTGTGGAGAGAGTACAATCCTCACACACTTTTGTTGGGATTGCAAAAGGGTGCAACTACGAAAGAAAAGGTTGGACATAGAAATACCTTACGATCTAGCAGTATTGACATTTGGTATATGTCCTAGCAAAATAAGAACTATGACATTAATAAGTATATGCCCAACCCATGGTCATCGTATGAGTACTTAAAATAGCAAAATACTTGAAACAACCCTTGAATGCCCATCATGGAAGAATGGGTAAGCATATTTACAGTATTTACACAATAGAGTAATACATAATATTAGAAGATAGCGGTGAATCTGCGAAAGACATAATAACATGGATAATCCTGGAGAACATTTTGAGTGAAAAAACTAACCCACAAAATGACATAGGACCACATTTATTAAAAGTCAATAGAATATTTTTACTAACATAGACATTCTTTAATGGTTAATAGGAGTGGCATAGGTGGAGAAAATAAAATAGAATCTAGAGGATAGGTACATATTAACATGGGTAAAGGAAAAATATTAAACAAGTAAATATACAAGTTATATATATATGACAATTACTATAATAGCTAAAAGACAGCAGATGAACTTTAATGACTACTGTGCAAAACCTTACTTTGAAATTATAGCCATTTAAATATACACTACAAACTGCTCTTGATGCAAAAATGAAAACCAAAATAAACCCCCAACACAAATAAAGCAACAACAAATAAGACAACAACAGGATAGTCTGAGCCTCTATGAGTTTAGCAAGTAGAAACAGGCACACACAAACACAAAAATAGTAAATAAAAAAAATGTCAAGTTCCTTTGTTCTTGCTGTTAGTAAATTTTGAATCAGTTAAGACTTATCGGAACCCTAAGTACAGCGGAACAAAGAGTGCCGAGAGCTGTACTTTCTTTGACAATTGGTTTAATGTTTGAGCCCATTGTTGGACCCACTGTATTAGTCCATGTTGTCCAAGATCTTCCCCATGTTTGATACCCTACTACTTTACCTAGCATGATGTCCTTCTGCAGACTGATCTTTCCTGATAACAGGTCCAAAATATATGAGAAGAAGCCTCGCTATCCTTGTCTCCAAGGAGCATTCTGGCTGTCCTCCTGAGAATACAGATTTGTTTGTTCTTTTGGCAGTCCTTGGAACTTTCCTTTGCCAGCACTATAATTCAAATGCACTGATTCTTCTGTGGTCTTCTTTATTCAATGTTCAACTGTTACGTGCATATGAAACAATTGAAAATACCTAAAAGTGAGTCAGGCACACCTTAGTATTCAACGTAACTTTCCAGCACTTTAACGAGGTCTTGTACTGCAGATTTACCAAAGGCAGTGTGTCTGCTTCCGTGAGCATTGGTTATGGATTCAAGCACGACAAAAATCCTTGACAACTTCAATCTTTTGTCAGTTAGTCTTGTTATCTATTGGTACGGTTGTGAATATTTTGATTTTATTTATATTGAGATATAATCCAGAAGGAAGGCTATAGCCATTGATCTTCATCAACAAGCGCTTCAAGTCATTTTGACTTTTAGCAAGCAAGATTGTGTCATGTGCATTGATAATTAGTGCGCCTTTTTCTCATCTAAATGCTGATTCTTCTTCATATAAGTGAGCTTCTCTGAGTATTTGCTCAGCAGACAGATTGCATACATATGGTGACAAGAGGTGACCCTAATGCTTACCTTTTCTTATTTTAAACCACATACTATGTTCTTGTTCGGGTTGCACAATAGCATATTGAACCATGTACAGGTTTTGCGTGAGCACAATGTAGTGCTCTGGGATGTCTATCATTCTGGGATGTCTAGTATTCTTAAACCTATCATACTTTACACAGTCAAATGCCTTAGCACAGTTAATAAGACACAAATAAAAATCTTTCTGTGATTCTCAGCCAAGGTCCATATGACATTAGCATTGATATCCCTTATTCCATTATATCATCTTCTGAATCTTGTCTGAACCTCTGGCACTTCCCTGTCAATGTACTGCTCCAACTGTTGTTGGATGATCTTCAGCAAAATTTTATTTTCATGTGATATTAATGATATTGTTCTAAAATTTGGAGATTTTGTTGGGACACCTTTGTTTGGAATGGGTAAAAATATGAATCCTCCCAGTCTGTTGTTGAAATAGCTGCGTTCCAATTTTCCTGGCATACATGAGTGAGTGTTTCCAGTTCTTCATCAGTTTGTTGAAGCATTTTAATTGGTATTCCAAAATAAGCACAGATCAAGAAGCAGGAATAAGCAGTCCTCTTCAGAAGAATTAGCCACGAAAACCTTATGGGCAGAATTCAAACACTGTTAGATACAGAAAACCTGATGAAAAGTTTCTTTTATATATTCATTTTTCAATCAAAATTTTCATGTTATTTAAAAATAGAAATAATAAATTTTATGTGGAATAATTATAAATTTTTAAAAATGTGAGATTAGCCTCTAAAATCAAGACATATCTAATATTATTCATAATTCTATTTTTATTCATTATCACAATATTTAATATCAGTTAAATGCACTTATAAGATTCCATCATGCTGAGAGAGTACTGTTTAAACTCGTTTCCTAGAACCTAAATGTCCCTGAAACGGTGGGTGCTTAATGCATTTAAATAAAGACAGGAAGAGTGGAGGAAGCAAAGAGGGAATGTGGAGAAACAAAGAAGAAGCATACAGTGAATATTCAAATAGCAACTAGAAAGTTTAATTTCTATATGACAACATTAGTAGAATATTAAATATAGATGATGCTTCAATCTAATTTAAATTCTATTCTGGAAGAAAGCAACAATTGGATTGAAGCTACAGTTTATTTTTTTCAAACTTGTGATAGAATTGATGGTCTAGTGAGTCTTTAAAACACTTTATTTTAACCCCACAATAAAACTAGCTTTTGACTTAAAAAATGCTGTATAAAATTTTTATTTACTGTGTTAAATTCTGCAGTTCAAAATATTAAACTTTATAAGAAGAGAACCATTCCTTTCACATTCATAGTCTCTGGTAACAGTTTTTGTTTAGTTATAGGACAGCAAGAGTTTTCCTTACAAATCAACATAGCATTTCTTCATTTTCATTGCAATGTTAACTTCTCCTTTTACTATGTTACTAGATTATATTCAGCAAAAGTGCCAAATATCTTTACAGTTTCGCTTATTCAGTTCACAGCATTAGGGATTTTTTTACCCCTACCAAGCCAAGTGGAGTGCATATCCTTCTCAAAAACTGACAATAAAAGTAATTACAAGTGACTTCTCAAAAGCATTGCAGTTTTATCAAGTTTTCACTTTTATTCCGGGGAATTAAGTTATTTTAATATACTACTTCTGCATTTACTTAAGCTATTATATATCTTTGGAAACTAATTTGCCATTCTTATGGAAAATGAGAGAGAGTGATTGGTTATGACAGATTTGGTTTAATTCTTTTGGAGACTCTATTTGAGATTAATTAAGTCAGGCTTAACATGTTACAGTAGTGATTGCTAAATTCTTGGAAAATACACTCTCAGAAATTTTAATACTGTGTGATTTAGTCAGAAAGAACCTTAATATTTAGTAATGGATTTGGGATATAGAATTTTCACCCTCATAAGTAAGGTAGCAATGATTTTTCACTTTATAACAAAGACATTTGAGATTTATTGATGTATGCCTCTTGGCATTATACCACTTGCCTATACACTAGCCATTTTTAGTTTTAGTGGCTTATGTGTTTCTATGATGCTAACTGCCACCACTCGGTATTTCAACCAGCAGCATGCCCATAGAGTTTTTAAAAGTAGCATCCTTACTAAGACAGGCGTAGGCAATCCCATGTGCATAACAGCACTGTTCACAATATTAAGATGTTCATATTATTAAGAAGATACAAACAACCTAAATAGCCATCAGTAGAAGAATGGATAAAGAAAGTTTGGTACATACCCACAATGCAATATTATGCACTGTTAAAAATAATGATGAAATCTTGAAGCATCTCATAAACATGATGTGTTAAGTAGCAGACCAGGAACTAGGGGTTGTCCCTGTACATGCTAAGGCTTCCCTCACCCCTTTACAGGAAATTGGAAGTCGAAAAAGGCTACAGGGCATGCACAAATTCAGGTCTTTGAGAAAGGAAGCCAGTACACTTGGGAGAACGCCAATCGAGGCCAGGTGGGTTTAATTCAGCCAATGGAGTCAACTAGTACCGTCAACCACGCCTCCCAGCAGAGGGCCCCCAAAGGCTGGAACTTTGAGACTACCACCCTCTCTCCCAACTGTTCCTCCACAGTTCTGCATGGCTGGGCTGTGGTCCCACATGACCGAGCTTCGGTCTCTCTTTCTCTCTGGCTTGTGTTCAGTTTACTGTAATGCCCAGATCTGCTTCCATGTTTTTAAAAACCCACTTGGTTCACGAACTAGGCTTTGGCGTGAATTCTTTCTCATGCGAAGCCAAGGACCAAGGTATTTCTCACCTGAGAAACTACACAGATACACTTGGGAAACATTATTTGGAGTGAATTAGCCAATCATGAAGAGTAAATATTATATGAGGTCACTGTTATAAGCAGAAAAATGTTCTTGCCCAAGGAGAAGAGACTTGGGAGTTAGCCAAGTTGAGGAGTACATGGCAGGGAAGGAGACATCGAGGTGAGCCTGTGTAGGGGGTTAACATGGGTGGAATGGAAGACACTCCACAGGAGAGAGAAGAGAAATCAAAGATTGGGAGAATAGTAAATAGTTGAGTGCTTTAATGAGTAGTTTAACATGTTGAATACAAAGTTTATTATCTGAAATATAACCCCTCACCTAATTTATAATTAAAAGAAAAGAGGAGGAGGGGGAAGATGGCCGACAGGGACACCCGCATACTCTGAGAGCTCCTCCAAACAAAGCGGGATTGGCGACCAGGTAGCTGAATAGTAAGAGTCTGGTGAGTGAAATATCCCCCTGGGACAGCACCCCAGTCCTACCCCACGTATTTGTCCGGAGCAGGGGTCTAGGTCAATGAGGACCGGACTAGTGGGACATCTCTGGCCACTAAGCTGCCGTGAGCTCACTGGCGACCGGCTTAGGCTCCATCCCCAAACGGACGCCAGCCCAGAGCCACTTGCCTGCCCTGCCTAGACAGGCGCAGCAGGTCACGCTCCCCTACTCCAGCGGCCCACTCCCCACTCCCCATACGCGGATCTCCACTGGGAGAGAAGCTTTCCTCTCCCGCAGTTCCCCTCTCCCCGCAGGGCAGCGATCTGCCCTCGGGCCCACGTCCCTCCCTCCATTCATCCAAGCTCAGGGGAGCGGACCCGCGGGTTGTCTGGCGACCCCCACGGGGGACCATCCACCCGCACCGCTGCCACGGACCTCTCCACCTGCCCTCCGTGCGCTGGCCTCCCACCCCCGCCCGCCCCCGCCAGCCCCTGGCAGCCTAGCGCCAGCTCCACTCCTGGCGGGGACCCTGCGCTGAGCACTTCCCGCCAACAGGAGCCATAGCCCAACCCGCGCCTGTCCCGGACCCTGAGCTTCCGCGGAGCGCCGCGCCCCGCGCTGCTGAGTCTGCCCACCAAGGGCCCCCCCCTGCGCAAGGCACAAGAGTAGGTGCCCTCCCCAGGGTGCTGAGGGGACCCCGGCAGCCGCGATTCTGAGCCTGAGCAAAAGAAGGGCGCCATTGCCCCCTGCGGTTTCGCGCCAAGCCTCCTTTGCCGGCGCCATTACCCCCCGCGGTTTCGCGCCAAAAGGGCGGAGAGCGAACACCATTGTTCCCTGCAGTGTCCCAGCTGCCTGTGCAGCTATCCAAGGCCCCCCCCCCCCCCCCCCGCGCCCGCTCACAGCCCGGGCAGATCAAACACTCGACCTGCAGTGGAGCCTGGGTCTCGACTTTGCAGTCCCTGAGGAGCCATCAGTGAGCTCCAGCCAGCTCTCACCACCTGGGGCCCTGTTGGGTCCCCAGTGCCAGCCCTAAGCCTGCCGCAGCCTGCCCCAGACACCCCAGGAGAAGGCACAGTGGCCTGAGCCTCCACACAATAAGGTTACTCCTGTCTCCCAGAAGCATGGGGCCTATTAAAGGATCAAGGAAAAATCAACAGACCACATCACTCCCAACAAAAAAATCAGAAAAACGAGGCACTTTAACAGACCTAACGTCACTCATAGAAGAAACAGATATAGATCAGCCACAAAAGGAAATCTTCAGAACTCTGCTTGCAGTAATACAGGAGCTAAGAGAAGCAAACCAAAATAAGGATGCAACGATAGAAGGGATGAAATGCACAATAGAGGGGATGAAGTCCACAATAGAGGGGATGAATACTATCCACCAAAAGGAACTGCAGAAACTAACAGAGGAGGTAGCAGATGCCACACAAAAGGTCACAGAAGCTATATCTAGGCTTGAGGAGGCTGAGAACCGTATCAGTGAACTCGAGGACGCTCAAACCAAACGAAGCAAGCGAGAAAAACAATCAGATAGGAAAATTAAAGAAACAGAAGACAGCCTGAGATCAATGACAGATGCTATGAAGAGGAATAATATTCGAATAATCGGTCTACCGGAACACAACATAACACACAAATCGACCGCCAAGATAGCAAAGGAATTCCTGGAAGAAAATTTCCCCAACCTAACAAAGGGGAATCCGACTCTCATACAGGAAGCAGAGAGGACGCCGGCTAAGCTAAACACCAAGAAGAACACGCCAAGGCATATAATTGTAAAATTATCCAACTTAGAGGAAAAAGAGAAAATTCTTCGAGCATCAAGAGAAAGGAAGACAGTCACATACAAAGGAGCGCAGGTAAGGGTATGCTCAGACTTATCAGCTGAAACCATGAAGAGGAGGAGAGAATGGAGCAGCATCTTCCAAATTCTGAAAGATAAAAATGCCTCCCCCAGAATCCTATACCCTGCCAAGTTATCCATTAAGATAGAGGGTAAGATAAGGGTCTTCCAGGACAAGGAAGAACTCAAAAAATATACTGCAAGTCACCCGACCCTGCAGAACATACTGGCTGACTCACTATGGCCAGAAGATCAAGCTCCAACTAGAACCTCCAGGAGACCACCATATAGCCCATCTCCATCTAGAAGCCAACATGCCAGCAACACGTACCAGGACAACACGGTCTCAGATGGAAAAGAGGACAGGATAGAAACCCTCCACTCAAACGCAGTACACTGATATGAAGGAAGATAGGCAAAGACCCAAAACACAAAACAGAATATGGCAACCATGAAGCCAGAGATTGTAATAATCACTTTGAATACAAATGGGCTCAATTCATATGTTAAAAGAAAGAGGCTGGAGGATTGGATTAGAAAACATAACCCATCAATCTGCTGCCTGCAAGAGACACACCTTAAGCAAGCAGACAAGCATATGCTGAGAATAAAGGGCTGGAAGAAAGTTTACCAAGCAAATGGTAACTCCAGGAAGGCAGGAGTGGCTATCTTAATCTTCGACAAAATGGATCTCAAGATCCAAAACATAAAAAGAGACAAAGAGGGACATTACATAATGCTCAAAGGCTCAGTAAACCAGGAAGCAATAAGCATACTGAATATTTACGCACCTAATAATGGTGCGGCAAATTTCGTCAAACAAACTATTAAAAAAATGACAGAAGAAATCACGGAAACAACAATAATAGTGGGGGACTTCAACACTCCACTATCAGAGAAAGACAGGTCACAGGGAAAGAAGCTCAGCAAAGAGGCCAGAGAGCTAAACAATGTAATTAGGCAACAGGGCCTGATAGACATCTATAGAGCCTTTCATCCAAAAGCAAAAGGTTTCACATTCTTCTCCAATCCACACGGATCTTTCTCAAGAATAGATCACATGCTGGGGCACAAGGCCAGCCTGAGTAAATTCAAACACATAGAGATTATCCAGACGTCTTTCTCAGACCACCATGCCATAAAGCTGGAGATTAATAGGAGGGCACCCAGAAAAGCAAGGGTCACCAATTGGAGAATAAACAACGATCTCCTGCGACATGAATGGGTTAAGGTCCAGATCAGAGAGGATATCAGGAAATTTCTAGAAACTAATGAGAACGAGCATACAACATATCAAAACTTATGGGACACTGCAAAGGCAGTTATCAGAGGTAGCTTGATATCACTGAATGCATACATGAAAAAAGAAGAAAGGCGTATGACAGATATGTTAACACAAAACCTCCAACAACTAGAACAGAGTCAACAGAACTACCCCTCCAATAGCAAGAGAAAAGAAATAATAAAAATCAGGGCGGAGTTAAACCAGTGGGAAGACAAAAGAACAATGCAAAGGATTAACGCAACTAGAAGCTGGTTTTATGAACGAATTAATAAAATTGACACTCCCCTGGCAAAGCTTACCAAAGATAGAAAGGAACAATCATCAATAGCCAGGATAAGAGATGAATCGGGGGCAATAACAACAGACCCCAATGAGATAAAAAGGATAATCACAAAGTACTATGAAGGTTTGTATTCTAATGAATTCAGAAACCTGGAAGACATGGATAAATATTTAGAAAAACAATCTATCCCTAGATTATCTGAGACAGAGATCAAGAACCTCAACAAACCCATAGCGAAGGAAGAAATAGAGAGTGTCATCAAAAACCTACCAAGGAAAAAGGCCCCAGGGCCAGATGGCTACACAGCAGAATTTTACCAAACATTCAGGGAAGAGCTGACACCGATCCTCCACAAAGTATTCCAGAACATAGAAAAGAACGGCAAGCTCCCAAACTCATTTTACGAAGCCAGCATTACTTTGATACCCAAACAGGGAAAAGACCCCACAAGTGTAGAGAATTATAGACCAATATCTCTAATGAACATAGATGCAAAAATCCTTAACAAAATATTGGCCAATAGAATACAAAGGAACATCAAACATATCATTCACCACGACCAAGTAGGATTCATCCCAGCGATGCAGGGATGGTTTAACACCCGAAAATCCATCAATATCATACACCACATCGAGAAGAAAAAGGATAAAAACCATATGATAATATCCATAGATGCAGAAAAAGCATTTGACAACATCCAGCATCCATTCCTAATCAAAACACTCATGAAGATAGGATTGGAAGGTAAGTTCCTCAAGCTCATACAAGCTATCTATGAAAGACCAACAGCCAACATCATAGTCAATGGAGAAAAGACAAGAACAATACCACTGAAAAAGGGTACAAGACAAGGATGCCCCCTGTCCCCTCTTCTATTCAATATCGTTTTGGAGGTTCTGGCTAACAACATAAGACAGCGGAAGGACATCAAAGGGATCCAGTTGGGAGAGGAGGAGGTGAAACTATCGTTATTTGCAGATGACATGATCCTATACATTGAAGACCCCCAAAACTCCACAGTTGGAATACTTACAGCAATAGAGGAATACGGAAGGGTAGCAGGATACAAGATCAATAAACAGAAGTCGGTAGGGTTTCTATACACATCGGACAGGGCCATGGAAGAGGCGATTAAGAGGGAAGTACCCTTCACAGTAGCCAAGAACAAACTGAAATACCTAGGAATATACTTAACAAAAAATACTAAAGACCTATATAAGCATAATTATAAAACCCTATTACAGGAAACCAAAAGTGACCTTCACAAATGGATGAAGCTCCCCTGCTCATGGTTAGGTAGGCTGAACATAGTAAAGATGACAGTTCTTCCTAAAGCACTCTACAAGTTCAATGCTATACCAATCCAATTACCATCAACCTTCTTCAAAGAATTGGAAAAACTGACCACCAACTTCATATGGAGAGGGAAGAAACCCAGAATTAGCAGAGAACTCCTCAAGAAGAAGGACACAATTGGAGGACTCGCCCTGCCTGATTTTAATGCCTACTACACAGCTACAGTGGTCAAAACAGCATGGTACTGGCACAATGATAGACACTCAGACCAGTGGAAAAGAATAGAAAGCCCAGGAGTAAAATCATCAGCATATAGACAACTGATCTTCGACAAGGGCCCCAAAAACGTCAAGTGGGAAGCAGATGCCCTCTTTAATAAGTGGTGCTGGAAACAATGGATATCCACATGTAGAAAGTTGAAACAAGACGTCTACCTCACCCCATGCACAAGAATACACTCAAGGTGGATCACAGATCTAGAAGTCAAACCCCAAACCATCAGGACCATTAAGGAAGGAATTGGGACTAATCTCAGAGCACTGGCCCAGGGAGCACATAGGCTCACTGCAACAGGGAAGGGGACACACACAGGTGATCTGGAAATCGACAAATGGGATCTAATAAGAATAAAACACCTGTGCACCTCGAAAGACTTTGCCAAGAGGGTGACAAGGCAACCCACAGACTGGGAGAAGATTTTTAGTAATGACACGTCAGACAAAGGGCTCATTACTAAAATCTACAACACCATCATGACCTGCAAAAAGAGGAAAACAGTTAACCCCCTAAGGAAGTGGGCAAAAGAAATGAGAAGAACTTTCACTAGAGAGGAGATCAATATGGCCAATAAATATATGAGAAAGTGCTCGAAGTCCCTTGCCATAAGAGAAATGCAAATCAAAACAACCATGAGATACCACCTAACACCCCTGAGGCTAGCCCAGATCAGTAAATCAGAGAGCAACAAGTGTTGGAGGGGCTGTGGTGAAATAGGAACCCTCCTCCACTGCTGGTGGTCGTGCAGATTTGTACAGACACTGTGGAAAGCAATCTGGCGATACCTAAAGAAAATGGAAATCGATCTACCCTACGACCCAGCCATCCCTCTACTGGGCATATACCCGGTTGAAGCAGCAAATAAAACACGACCAGTCATATGCGCTCCAATGTTTATTGCGGCACAATTCACAATAGCAAAGACTTGGAAACAGCCTAAGTTTCCATCGATAGACGAGTGGATTAGCAAACTTTGGCACATACACACAATGGAGTATTATGCAGCATTGAAAAGCACCGATGAGCACATGAAACACGTTATTTCATGGGAAGAGCTGGAAGGAATTATGCTAAGCGAGGTAAGCCAGTCCCAAAGGGACAGGTACAACATGAGTCCCCTGAGGTAAGTACAATCAGCATGACAGAAATGGGGCATTAATCCACCCAAGGGGAGGGTATTGTTTATATCTCCACAGGGAAAGTGGGACCAGACTTCAACCCAGTGTCGCAAGGTGTGAATGCATTATCCCGGCGTGGAGGACGGAACCGGTGGAGAGGTCTGGGAGGCAGGCCCCAGCACCATAAATTAAGTGGATTCCTGCCCCTCCCCCGAAAAGAACTTGTTCCAAAGGACGACATTGACCCTGCAGCTATGGGAGATGGTCATATTTGACCAGAGCACACGGGAGCAGATGAAGGGGCAGGAGGAGAGAGTGGAGCACAGCCTGGCCCACCAGGCCGTGATGATGATGTTCCTGAGTAGAGCAGCCAGTCCACAGAGAGAACAACATGGCTGGCCCTACTATGAGACATGATGCCCCTCAGTGACTAAGGGCGATACAGGGGACAGCACCGGAGACACAGTGTGGGAATTGCACCTGACCTGATCCCACCACACCGAGGCAATGCACTGGGGGAGTGCAGCGGAACAGCAAGGGAATGGAGTGGCAAGGTCCCCAGGGAATGCTGAAAGTGGACTTTGGGGCCAGGGCGTGGTGCCCCAACAGACTGGACTGGAAAACGCTCCTAAGGGCCAGCAAAGATCCCTGAACTAACTACAAGCTTTTCTCTTGTGAACTGTTTTGTTCTGTTCTTTTTCAGTGGTTTGTTTAGGTTGCTTTGTTGTCCGGTTATATACTGTTGCTTTGTGTTCCTCTGTCTAGTTTTCGTGCATGTTAGTGACTCCACAGGTCTGTCTGAATAGGACAGGCTGGATGAACTATCTGGAGGAAAAACAACGGGACCGACAGTTCCGGGGGGACTTGGGGTGGGGGGTAGGGGGGGTAAGGAAGTGGTGTTAACAAACCCAGGGACAAGGGAAAAACATGGGACCCCAAAGGGTAGAGAAGGGGGAGTGGCAGGCCTGGTGGGAAATGATCAAGGGTAAGGTTGCTTAGAGAAGAGGTATACTCTAGCCCAGGTGGCAATGAAGCATGGTAGTAGGGCAGGAGGAAGGTCAAGGGAGATGGAGGAAAGAGCTAGGAGTCAAAGGGCATTCATGGAGGTCTAGACAAAGACATGTACATGCAAATATATATAGGAGGTTGGGGAAATAGATCTTTGTGTCTAAATTTATAGGTCAAGTATTAAGGTGGCGGAAGGACCTTGGGCCTCTACTCAAACACTCCCTCTATGCATGAATACCTTATTTTATTAAATTGGAACTCTATGATGCTCACTCTCCCGACACAACAGCTGGCGCCAACATGGGTGAACAAGTAAATGTGGTGAAGAAAGCTGATGGTGCCCGGCTATCAAAAGAGATAGTGACTGGGGTCTTAAAGGCTTGAAGATAAACAAGCGGCCATCTAGCTCAGAAGCAACAAAGTCCACATGGAAGAACACACCAGCCTGTGTGATCGAGTGGTCCCAAAGGGATCAGTTACCAGGCATCAAAGAACAAAAAATCATATCATTGACTGCACACCTCCATGATAGGATCGCTGAAGACAAATGGGTGCATAAGCAAATGTGGTGAAGAAAGCTGATGGTGCCCGGCTATCAAAAGAGATAGTGTCTGGGGTCTTAAAGGCTTGAAGGTGAACAAGCGGCCATCTCGCTCAGAAACAAATAAGCCCACATGGAAGAAGCACACCGGCCAGTGCGATCACGAGGTGCCCAAGGGACCAGATATAAGGCATCATGCAAAAAAAAAAAAAAGATACAAGTGTGTGTATGTATGTGTATTTATGTGTATATGTATATATGTATGTGTATATATATATTATATTAAATGAAGGGGGAAGTGCAGAGTGGAGACCCAAGGCCCAAGTGTCAGCCAATGGAGATCCCCTCATAGAGGGGCTTAGGAGAGGAGATGGGTTAATTAGGGTGTGAGGTAGTATCGATGAAGAACACAGCTTTCCCCCAGATCCTGGATGCTTCCTCCCCCCAACTACCATGATCCGAATTCTACCTTGCAGGGCTGGATAGGACAGAGGCTGTACACTGGTACATAGGAGGGTTGGAGATACAGGGAAGCCAGGGTGGATGATACCTCCAGGACCAAGGGAGTGAGGGACGATGCTGGGAGAGTGGAGGGTGAGTGGGTTGGAAAGGGGAAACTGATTACAAGGAGCCACATGTGACCTCTTCCCTGGGAGAGGGACAGCAGAGAAGGGGGGAAGGGAGACCCCGAATAGGGCAAGATATGACAAAATAACGAGGTATAAATTACCAAGGGCATATGAGGGAGGGGGGAAAAGGGAGGGAGGGGGGGAAAAAAAGGAGGACCTGATGCAAGGGGCTTAGGTGAAGAGCAAATGCCTTGAGAGTGATTGGGACAGGGAGTGTATGGGTGTGCTTTGTACAATTGATGTATGTATATGTATGGATTGTGGTAAGAGTTGTTGGAGTCCCTAATAAAATGTAAAAGAAGAAAAAAAAAAAGGAAAAAAAAAGAAAATGATTAGGGCAAAATATGTACAGATGTGCTTTATACAATTGATGTATGTCTATGTATGGATTGTGATAAGTGTTGTATGAGCCCCTAATAAAATGTTTAAAAAAAAAAAAAAAAAAAAAAAAAAAGAAAAGATACATTGCTGGTAAAAAAAAAAGACATCCTGTTAAGAAGGGTCCAAGTAGCCATCAAGGTAAGGAGTTAGTGAGATCCACATGGAAAAAGCACACCAGTCTGCATAAAGACTATAAGGTACAAACCTGGAACAAGAAACAGTACTAATACCTAAATTCTAAATACCTCGTTTGGGAAAATCTATGGATGATAATGATAGCCTCAAATCTATATTCTAGATCTTTAGGTGGATTAAGCCCCAACTGAATCTTCAATGCACATAGACTGGAAATGTTAACAGCGCCCATATCAATTAAAGAGCATTGTAAAGTGGATTTCATGAACTGTACTTAGGCTAGAATGTAACAACTGGACATTTGACTTCCCTCTGGATCCCATGTAAATTTATTCTAATATTTTAACATTCTTTGCTTTCTCTCTGATTAAGATCTTTGTTTTATATGGTCTTTGTTGATGAGTCCTTGTTGAATGTTTACCTTTGCTTTATATGTTTATCTGTACAGGGAAACCTGGATGGGTGGATGTAAGAGACATTAGCTGGATGAGTGATAGCTTGTGGGCACCACAGGGAGTGTGGGAGAAATGGATAGGCTGTGTTAATGAGTATAAGTTGAAGAAAATCTTCCAAAGCTGATTGTGTGCATGAGTGTACAACTCTCCTTGATATTATTCAACTATTGAATTATATGATGTTAATTGTAGCTCACTAAATATTTAATATATATATATAAATTTTAAAAAGGTCTGCAAATCTACTTTCTAAGATCAGCCAATGAAAGTCCCATGGATCATAGCAGAATGTTTTCTGCAGATGGGCCGTTGGTTGCATTCTCTTGTACACTATGTTGCCACAGTCGGAGACAACGTGACAGTAACTATCAACAACCAAAACATGGATTTGTTGAGTACAAGGAAGCTTCATACTATGGCTTTTTGAAAATATTGTTTTCAAATGAAAATTTCTAAGGAACTTTTCATTTACATAATTCAGTTACTGAAAAGATAATACATATTTGAAAAAAGTATTGTAATATTTGCAATGAAGTGATTCTTCCCAGTAATTCATGACACATTGAATTTCATGATATGCTTAGAGAAATATAGCCATAAGTGTGTTTACAGGGCACTTGCCAAACACTGATAGTTTTTGCTTACAGGGAAAAGTGAGGGTCACCTCAATTTTCTGCAAGGAACCTACCTTAGAACTAGCAGGGCACAGCTTTCTAAAATATATTCCCAAGGTATGAATTTCAGACAATTCTCCAAACAAGTTTATAGGTAAAATATTTATATAGATGGAACTTGACAAATATATATGGATATATCAATAACAAAATTAATAATTTTATTTAATGTTCAGACATAATTACCTACCCTAGGATTTCTGCCATTACGATCTATTTCTCTGGTTCTCTTAGCATTGTCTTCCCTCCTTTCATTAGCCAGACCTTCTAGTAGATATTACATGCCTTACTCTTTCTCATCACCAGCATTCTCCTGTTCTTTGAACTCATGTACAGAATATTTGTTTCTGTTCATGTAATTTGAAATATATATTTTAAAACTTGGAAACATATATACTATGGCATGCACTGGGATTTTAGGCAGTTTTGTATTTCTTCTATTCAGTTTACCAGACACTACCAAAATTTTGAGTAATGAAATAGGTGTCGTGATCATAGCTCATGCACCCACGGAAGATCTAGAAAGGGTCTGAGACATAGAGTTAAAAACAAAACAAAACGTAAGCTTAGTAGAGTTGATGTCATGGATCCAAATATGAGGATTTGGCTTATAGATCTATGTCTAAAACAGAGGAATATTAATTAGAGCAGTAGAAGTCTCTGCTCTGTTAAGTGGAATCCAAGATTCTACCTTTTGAACTGGGAAATCGATTAAAAAGAAGAAAGTAGGCTCCATCACTAAGTCTCTAAATAAGTACTCGAATGGAATGCATCTGTGTTATTGAGGTAATTCCCAGGAGATGTAGGGAAGAGAACCTAGTGAATGACTCCTGTCTCAAAGTCAAAGTAGCGCCAGCAGCAAAGAGTGTCCTGGTATTATTACAAATAATGAATGATTTAAGTCCTTTTCTCTCTATTCTACATGCTAGGTTGTGATAGTCCTATGATCTGGTGACAGCATTAAATGATTGGTGGTTGCTAAGAGTTTTGATGAAAGGTAAAATAAGTATACACCAAAAAATGCATGCAGTCAATTATGTGGTTGATCATTTACAGCAATATACAGACTGGCATTGATCTAGGTCGGTCTTTGGAATTCCACTGAAAAATCAAAAGATTGATAATATTACTCCTTCACATTACCCACTGAGGACTACTTTTCTACCTATCCTTAACACAGATCTTTGAATATATATCCTTAAGTACATCATTGTCAATAATAATACACCTATACCCACAAAGAGGATCTACAACAAAAATCTCAGCTTCCCATTTTGGTGGAAGGAGTTGATGAAAACCTTAAGAATAACTTTGAAACGTTGTCAGATACCGATGGGCTAATGAATGGGAAACAGAACACTCTTGGAGATAGGGCCAGATGTTGGGCCCTTGGAGTCCAAAGTCACTAGAAATATGATTTAGGATAAGTTGTTTTCTTGGAGTGTAGTTGTCCAGGATGACATGAGTCAGGTAAAAACTGTGGGAGAGGAATCTTCTGAATCTTGATTTACTGATGGGCCATGACTCAGGGAAAGGAGAAAGAGCTACAAAAATATGCTAATGATCTGAACTTGGAAGGTATGACGTATGAATGTACGAAAATTGGAAGTCTTCAAAAATCAAACAGAGCACATGAAGATTGATATCCTAGCATTAGTGAGCTGAAAAGGACTGGTATTGGCCATTTTGAATCCAGAAAACCATATGATTTACCACGATGGGAATAACAGAATCATGATAGATGGCATTGCATTCATTTTCAAAGAGGACATTTCAAAATCAATTGTGAAATATAATGCTGTCTTTGATAAGATTATATGTAAACTTATTCAAAGAGATTCAATCATTACAACTATCATTCAAATTTGTGCACGAACCACAAAGCTAGGGATGAAGAAACTAGAGAATTTTACCAGCGACTTCCGTCATAACTTGATCAAATATGCAACTGTAGCAGTTATATAATCTCCTGTCAACTTGAGTGAAAGGGTGGAGTCTAGCCTGTGTAGCAGGTATTAGCCAATTGTACCTCTTTGTGGGCATGGTTTTCTCCTGAGGATTCTGTGAACTCTTGTCTTACTCCCTGGAGGAGGGACACACACTCTCTGCTTCATCCTCCTGCATATAAGCCACATGGGGCTACACTGATGGAGCCAGAGCCCTGGAGCTGGAGGAGCTACATGGAGATTCATGCCAGCCCTGAGATGCTTCCATCACCACTGGATCCACAAGGCTTTCCACCTACTGACTTGTGATCTTCCTGCATTTAGTCTCACTGCCTGTGTTTTGTGGAGTCTGAAGAAGAATTTATAGATTGGTGTGATAGGTAGGTTTACTGTGCCAACCTGACCAATGAACATGTGGGGTTAATTGAAGGGCAGTTTAATTGAAGGACGGATAGATAAATGGCTCAATAAGCCTTGCCTTTTTGGTCTCCTACTCTTTGATGGTCGGAGCAGTGTGCAGCTGCCTTAGCTGTTTCTCTGCTTCAATTTGTTAGTTACACTACCTGTGGGACATCCAACCTGTGGACTGTGTCACTGTAGTTTGAGGTTCCATCAAGAATTGCTTCGCCACGCTATTGGTATATATATCACTTGAGCTGGGTACTGTTGGACCCTGTCATCTGACTGTTGGTGACCTGCCTTGCTGTTGCTGCCTATGGCTGGATTGCCTGAATTGTTCTACAGAGGACTCAGTTGTCTGCTTCCTTGACTTGAACCCAGTGGCCCTCATGACTTGAAAGATTACCAGTGAATTAGCCGTCTCATGAAAGTGAGTTGCACTGTACTGCCCATTTGTACTGCTCTGTAGACTAATTAACTGTTTATTTCTTATATCTTATAACTATATCTCTATATCCATCTATCTATAAATATATATACATAAAATCATAAGTGTCCTGGTCTTGTTTCTCTAGAGAATCTTGTCTAACACAATTGGTATTGAACATATAGGCTAATATCGGACTTATGGCTTGATCTGGACTGGACTGGGATGTTTTCTACATATACAATTTCTTTTTATATAAAGTTCTCTCTTACACACATGTAAGTCTCCCTAGATTTGTTTTTAGTCTACCTGTACTAACACAGCAATCAAGATGCACTGATAATTATTAGAAATTGGAATGCAAAAGTTGGCAACAAAGATGTGCACTTGGTGATAGAAATGAAGTTGTAGATTACATGACAGAATTTTGCAAAACTAATGACTTGCTTATAGAAAATACCTTTTATCAACAACACAAAAGTGACTGACTAGACACATGGACTTCTCTATGTTGTTAGGGAGAAGAACTTGACCAAAATATACATCTTCCTAAGTGCCAAAGCAAAGATGGTGAGTTCCTAGCTACATGGTCTTATTAGACACTTAGGACAATTTCAGTTTAATTAAATACAGCTGAGTTGTTGATAGTTGTGATTACAAACCACCAACAAATAAGCAAGCCATATTCTAATGTTGAATTCCATGAAGTAAAATTTTGTTGAAGTGTTAGCATATATGTTTATAAGGGATATAAGTTTGTAGTTTTCTATTCTGCTGATATCTTTGCTTGGTTTGGGCATCAGGGGTTGTGGTAGTTACATGATTTCATTTCAACTTGGAGATAGAAAAATGTGTAGGGGTGGCATTCAACATGTCAATCAGGTCACAGCCTGATGGGGCCTCCTTGTGGGTGAGGCCTTCTCAGAAGGTGGGCCCAGGGAACTCCCTCTGTCTCTCTACCTTCACCTTCCTGCAGGGAGCCACTCAGCCCTGAGATGCTTCCACTGCCATTGGATGCACAACTTTAACCCACCAACTAGGGAATCATCCTATAATTTATGTCATTGCATGTGGCTGCGTGAATCTGAAGAGGGTCTTAAAGGACTAGTATGGGACTTATCAACTTGAGTTGGACTGTGCTGGGATGTTTTCCTGATAAATAACTACTACTTGATAGAAACCTCTTTCTTACACACATACGAATGTCACTGAATTCATTTCTGCAGTCAAACTGGCCTACACATTTGGTAATGTGTTGTCCTTTTCTGTATTTTGGAATAATTTTATAAATGTTTGGTAGAATTTTGAAGCAAAAGCCATCTGGTACTAGATATTTTTAGGTTGGGTTTAGAATAGTTATTTCTGGCAGTCTTCTAGATTTTACCACCAACTTAAAGAACAGTGTTCCCTGTACAGATGTCTCCAATACACTTGCTATATGTTCAATACACTTGTATATGTCTCCAATACACTTGCTATATGTCTCCAGTACACTTGCTATATATTATTGCTGTCAACTGCCCTTAATTCTGTTCCCAGCCAAAATGGCCCTGGATCAAATAGAATGAAATACTGCTCCTACTCACCACTGTTCCTGTGCTTGAGCTCATTGTAGTATTCGCCTTCCCGATCCATCTCCTTGGAAGTATCCCTCTTTTTCACTGACCCTCCACATTACCAAGCAAAGTCCTTTTCCAGGAATCATCCATGTCATAACATGCCCAAAAATAAATAACAGAGGGTTGTGCTTTTCTCATTATATGTTTTTTCCTTCTAGCAGTCCAATGGTATAATTAATATTCTTCAACATCACCCTAACTCAAAGACATCAGTTATGCTTTGGTCTTGCTTACCCATTACACAGCTTAACATGTACCTGAGGCCACTGAAAATGCCATCACTTGGGTCAAATATATCTTAGTCTTCAAAGTGACATCTTTGTTTTCACAGTGTTGTTTGAATAGTTGTTATAGTAACGTTCCTTCCTTGTTAGGTGCCACTGGATCAGTTCTGACCCACAGTGACATGTACAACAGAACAAACTAAGGCAAGGTAACGCACCATGTTCTATGCTAGAGATCACTTGTGTAGCCACACTGTCAATCCATCTTCTTGAGGACTGTCCTCCCCTTCGCTGCCCCTCTAGCAAACATGATGCCTCTCTTCAGGGAATAGTTTCTCCTGGCAACGTGCAAATATGTAAGATGAAGTCTTGATGTCTTTGCTCTGTAGAGCACCTGGTCATACATCTTCCAAGAATTTATTTCTCTAGTCAAACTTAAGGTGATCAGATTTTAACATTGGTAAAGCAGGAAACCATTGACCTGGGTGGGGGGCGTTCTTGATTAAAAATTTGGTCTATAAAAAGTTTCATAGAATGCAAAAATAGTGTTGTAATATATTTTATCATTTCAATGTAAGTACAATTTAAAAATATAATATGTTAAAAATTATGTATAGTATTATTTTATTTTTTGGAATATTTCTCATTTGAGTGAATTTTTTTAGTAGATTGCTCTCATTGTTTAAAAGGTCATGAAAATTTTCACAAGAATTTGTTGAACTATATTTCACACATAAAATAGCTTTCAAAGTCTCAACACTTAATTGTGATTTTTCTGATGTCCACACTTTATTTACTGTAGAAAAAACTCATTCAGTTGCAGCATTACTTCCTGGTAAGGACAGCGCGTATTCCATAATTTTTAGTGCATTGTTATATGGAACATGGTTTGTTTCAAAATGATGAAATATTTCTAACCATTTGTTCTCTATTGTGATTTTTGCTGATGCCCAAGATTTAACCATTTCTTTATCAATATATTTTTTAACAATGATACCGCATTAAAAAGATCATTTTTGGAAATATTACTATATGGGAAATTTTGAGTAATATGATCGAATGATTTTTGCACATCATTCCAATTAAGTTCTTGTTTTAATCTAACCCAATGAAAATGTTCAATATCATTGTAATGTACCGTCCACTCTTCTAAATAATCTGTGCAGTTACTATAGAACTTTTAATGTGATTCATGATATCTGCACAATTTATTGCACCTTGTTCTTCTAGCTGGCTTATACTATTATGGATAGTTAACAGAAGAAAATTATTTTCTATCTGCTCTTGACACTGAAATTTTAAATTATTTTCATTTGCTACTTCGATGAACAAAATTTTTGTCACCTTCAATAAGTTTTATAGCATTTTGAAAAAGAGCTGCTTGATTGTGTACAAACTCTAGCCAAATTTTTGAAGATTCTTTTTCAAAAAACTCTTGTAAAATTCTAGGGCATTTATCCTGTGATAGAAAGTAGGATTTCAAAGGATCATATATTTTCAAAATTCCTTCCATAGCTAGCAAAAGAGCTAACGAGTGTGTTTTACTGTATCCAAGTATTTTCTGATATTTGACTTCCGCAGTTCCACAAAATTCTTTAAGCATTTCAACGCACACAGTATATATATAGAAATAAGAATATATTTTAATAACAATATTTTCCACTTAAATGGGCAACAAATCATCAGCTGTTTGAATGACGTTATGTATTATGTGCACTGCACAACCAACATTAATAATGTTTTTATTAAGGTTTTTTTTTAATTTATAAAAAATGTTATTTTCCTCCCAAATTTGTATCCACGTTGTCTGCATAATATGCAATCATTTTGATTTCAATTGTTTTTTCCAAATTGTTAATAATGGAACTGAAATTTATTTCAGAAGTTTTGCTGAGCACAGAAACAAAATCTAAAATTCTAAATTTTATTCCAGTCTCTGAATCAAAAAATCTAATAATGGTTGGAAATAACTTTATATCCTTATGATTAGATGTCCCAGAATATGTGGATATAAAATTAATTTTTTCTAGATTTTGTTTAATTCTGAAAATGCGTATGGGAAAGCACATTGCACACAATTGCCTCAGAATTTTTGTTGACTTTTTGACTTTTTGACAACTTGTGTTATATAGTCCATATATCTGGAGTAATGATTATGATTAATAGCATGAAAAGACCTAAGTCTTTCTGCTAATGCTAATTTCTTTTCTTCATCTCCATAAGTTGTTTTCCCAAAATATTCCTGTATTTTGGAGGAAGATGCAGCAGTATTTAAATATCTTTTATGTTTCTGTGTCTCCAAGTGCTTTGAAATATCATTCTTCCCACTGTGCGAAATAGAAAATTCACCATCACATTTCTCACATTTTACCATGTAATCGCTTTTGGTGTTTTTAATAAAGGAAATTCATTTCTTAGATCATCACTGAATTTGCATCCGCTTTTCTTACTCATTATGCTAAAAATCTAAAAAATTTTTAATATTATATTATAAATTATTATATACATATTTCTTAAAACAGCAAGTAGGTACATAATTACATGAACATATTTTATTGTTAGTTTATAAATTAAATTAATTTGATTGTTATACAGTAACTATATTTTAAAAATTATTTTAATTTTAATCCTATATTTCTTTTTAAATAATAACAAAACAATACTAACTTGTATTATTTTTTCTCTGAATTTGCCCTAACGTAAGTCATAACTGTCACTTTCAAAGCCAGTGCTAGACTTTTGGCCACCACTATAAAATATAAAAATACGAGTACTGTTTGCTAAATTCAAGAAAATTTATGTATTTATGAAATAAATATTATTTATTTAAATATATATTTATCTAAATATTTATTTATTTAAATATATATTTATTTCATGAATACATAAATTACTTACCTAAATGATCTGAATAGCTGATTTGTTGACATCACTTGGTTAACTAGCACTAGCACGCAGTATGAGGTGTATCGTCTGAGAGACAGTTACAAAATGTTCTCGTCATTGCCAATGCCAAAAAATGCCATTGTTCATTAAGTCCAAATAATTGTGACTGAATTCTAACAACTGATCAACAATGCAAACTTTGATAAGCAGTTCTCAATAATCAGTCCTCAGCAATTATTTATTATTAAAGTTTAACATTATAAAATTAACAAAAATAATATAAAACTCATATCCTGGCGAAATAGCCACATGGCAGCCGAATACCGTATATCCCCTTCCCATTCTCCTGCCGTTCCCTAGCTTGTCGTGCATTCTTTCCAAAAATTGGGACTTTTTTAAAATGCTGCGGGACGTGGGACAAATTGTTAAAAATCGGGACTGTCCCTCCAAAAGCGGGACGTCTGGTCACCTTAGAAACTGCTTTGGGAAGGGATGAGTCAAAAAGGGTGCAGTAAAGCACCCATGAGACACACAATGTTCCTCTGGTTCCTTGAGGCTTCCTCACCCCCACCACCATGAACCCAGTGATGCCTCTCACTTCGGACTAGACAGGAGCATATACACAGCTATAGATAATGGGAAGATACCAGACGGGAAGGATGAAGGGTGGGGAGGAAAGAAAGAAGGGAAACTGATGGACACACAACCACACACACCCCTCCAGGGGAAAAAAAACAACGGAAACTATGGGGAAAGGAGACACTGGTCTGTGAGCCATGGAATTAATAATTTATAATCTATCAAGGGGTCAAGGGGGGGCGGGGGGACAAGGGGGGTAATAGAGGAGCTGATACCAAGGGCTCAATAGAAAGTAAATGTCTAGAAAACAATGATAGCAACATATGTACAAAGATGCCTGATACAATTGATGTATGGATTATAATAAGAGTTGTAAGATCTCTCAATAACATGATTAAAAAACAACAAGAGTCCATGGCACTGTCAATGTTCTCCACCCCACAATACAAATGCACCTATTGTTCTTAGGCCATCTTCACTCAGTGTCCGGCTTTCACATGCATATAAGGCCATTGAAAATACCAAGGTCAGTCCTCAAAATAACAGCTCTGATTTTCAATACTCTAAAGAGGTCTTATGCAGCAGATTTAACTAATATAATTTGTCCTTTGGTCTCTTGATTGCTTCTTCCACAAGCATTGATGTAGGTCTGGTACTTAACTCTTAAATTAAAAGAGAAAGGAAACTCAAACTAATGAAATAAAATTAATTAAATAAGCTCCCCGAAGAAAAACAATCTGCGACTAGCTTGCTATACGGAATCTAGAAGGAAGATACAATAAACATCTCAAGGACCAAAAATGAGATTCTTTCAGGTAGAAGAGGGTATTTATTTCATAATAAAATATTCAAAAATGTAATGCTTATACTGCTGACCTGAACTCTAAATACTCTAAAAAATTAAACATTAGTTTGACTCAATCTTAAGTCCATTAAAGGGATGTATGAACACAATACCAAAATAATAATATAATTACTTTGAAAAAGCATAAAGTAATATATTTTAATTGTTTAAAAATATGTTTTTAGTTAACACTTTCTAAAATCGCACAAATATTATTTGAAACCCACTTATACTACATTTATTATTACTGGAAATATTTTGGGGATTCATTAAAACACATTTTTGTGAGCATACTATAGCGAATATAACTGGATAATTTTTATTATTCAGGACCATAATTCATTTAAACATTCAAAGTAGACAATATTTTTCATTGTATTTCAGTCAACTCTTAAATACATATAAAATCAATTAGCAATTGTCAAGATAACATGTCCAAAGAACATGGGATGAAGTTTCACCACCATTGCTTGGAAGGACCTTTCTGGTTGTACGTCTTCCAAGACATATTTGTTTGTTCTGACAGCCAATGGTACTTTCAATATTCTTTGTGAACACCATAATTTAAATATATCAATTCTTTTGCAATTATCTTTAATTATTTTCCAGCTTTCACAAACATATGAGGTGACTGGAAATATTTTCTAGTTCTCAGAGTGGTATCTTTGTTCTTGAACACTGTATGATTTCTTGTGCCGATCTGCCCAATGCAATATGTCCTTCGGGTTCTTGACTGCTCTTCCAGTAGCATTGCCTGTGGACCCAACCAAGTGAAATTCTTGACAATTTAAATCTTATCTCCAGTTATCATATTAATAGCCATAGGTCAAGTTGTCAGGATTTTTGTTTTCTTTACATTCAGTTGTAATTCCCACCACAGGAGATAGACTGAATTTCATGAATAAGTGCTTCAAGTCCTCTTTGTTTTCAGCAATCAATGTTCATTTGCATATGAAGATTTTAATGAGTCTTCTCTAATTCCGATGCCACATTATTCTTATTATTGTCCATTTCCTCATTTTATTTCATTAGCATGCAGATTGCATAAATGTGGGGAAAGGATGCAACTCTGACATACACCTTTCCTGATTTAAAATATGCAGTATCCCTTGGCTCATTCAAATGATTGCCTATTTAATCTCTGGACAGGGTCATCATGAGTACACATACGTTTTCTGGAATTCCCCTTCTTCAATTTTAACGATAATTTAATCTGATTCAAACAGTTGAATGACTTTATACAGGCAGAACTACTCAAGTACAGTGCTTTGTCTGCATTTAGCCATTAGTCATCTGATTTCAGCAATGACTTCTCTAGTTCTAACTCCTATTTTGAATCCACGCTGTATTTCTGGCAGCCCCCTGTCAATATACTGCTGCAATCATTTTTTTAAGTATCTTGAGAAGAATTTTACTTGCATGTGATGTACTGATATTTTTCAGTAATTTTCTCAATCTATTGGGCCTCATATTTTGTAATGAGCTTTGTCCAGTTTGTTGGGCAGAACCTGTCTTCCAAATGTCTTGCCATGGACCAGAGAATGCTCCCAACACTGTAGCCATCTGTTCAAACATGTCACTTGGTATTGAGACTGGTCCTGAAAACTAGCTTTTCACTGATGTCATCATTGTAGCTTGGGTCTCTTTCCTGAACACCACCATCTTTGATCAACTGAAATGGGTAAATGTCCATTGATTTTACAGAGTTGCAATGACTGTGTATTCCTTCCATCTTCTTTCGATGCTTCCTGCATGGTTTGATATTTTACTGACAGGATCCTTCCACCTTGTAATTTGAGGCTGGCATTTTTCTTCACTTCTTTCAGCTTAAAATATGCTGAGTGGTTTGCCCGTTTGGTTTTCGAACTTCAGGCGTTCTCTACTTTCTTATAAAGTATTACCTTATCTTCTCTACCTGCCTTTGGTATCTCCTGCTCAGATGGACTTTCAAGAGCCAGTCTCAGGGTCTCTTCTGACATCCACTTTGATCTCTTCCTTTCACTTTCTTCATGCATGATGTTCTTGACTTTATCTCAGCACTCTTCTGTTCTTTAGTGTTCATTGCGTGAAATCCCTTCTTGAAATAATCTGTAAACTCAGGTCCTACTCAATGCTGTATTTTGGCTTTTCAGCTTCACTATAAGATTGTATCAGAGTCACTGATGGCCTATTCTACCATTTCCCCTTCACCTTCTTTTGTCAAGTGTTATTGAGCGTCTCCACTGCATCTTTATACAGATGTAGTCAATTTGGTTCCTGTATTCTATCTGGTGGGGGTGACATATATATAGTCACTATTTATGCTGTTGTAAAAGGTGTACACAATTAAGAAAGCATTGGCTTTTCACAATTACAACATGCAATCTTTAGCTCAATTATTTCTTCTCTCACCATAATTTTCCACTACTTATCTTTCCTCTTTGTTTCTAGATTTTTTTATTCTAATCATTGACAATTATCACTGCATCTTGATTACATGTTTTATTAGTTTCCGTCTGAAGAATTTGGTATAATTACCCGATTTCTTCTTCTTTAGTAGTACTGGTTGGTGTGCAAATTTTCAAAATTGCTGTATTAACTGGATTTCCTTCTGTGTGCAGATACTGCCCGGCACATATACTGTTGTACTTCAAGATCAACCTTGAGATTGTCTTTTTGGCAGTGAATGGGAAGCTATTCCTCTTGTATTTTTTCTTTCCCTGCCTAATAAACTACCTGAATCTTTTATTCAAAATGACCATTTCTAATTTATTTCAGTTTATGAATTCCTAGAACATATATCTCTATGTGTTCATATTTTGATGACTTTGATTTTCTTAGATTCCTAGTTCATACATTCCACATTCCAATCATTAATGTAAGCTTGCAGCTATTTCTTCATATTTTGAAACAAGCCCTATCAGTAAATGGAAGTTCTGAACTCTTTGGTCCATCCTTTTCATGAAGGTGAAATAGTCTTTTGGAAAGCAGCTTATCCGAAGTCATGTTCTGAGTACCTTCCAATGTAAGAGATTCATATTTTGGCACTGTATTAGGTAGTTTCTCCTGATCTTCTTAGTTTTCCGTGGTTAGCTCCATGAAAAAATGACAAGCTATTCATTTTCCTAATCTGATCTCACTCTGGAAGCCCCTCCAAAACCAATCCACCATGTACATTTGAAATACCTAGTATTTAGAATGCCGTTGTCATAGCTTTGAACTTCACAGCAAGTCAACACAGTATAACAAACTGACATAAGAGCACTGAGTGGTTAATTGTTGTTAGGGTGTTAGAAACAATTTGCAAAAATAAAAGGTTTTCACCTAACAACTAAGAAAAACAACCTAAAAAATATCAGTGACTCTCATCAGGTCAATGTCAAGAAGTAAAAGGGGCCATAACTGAATTCTGGTAGAAACATGTAAGTAACGAAGTTCGAACATTATTTACTCAAACCTCAGTGAGCTTTGAAAGTTTTGCAAAAGGTATTTTATATGCATAAATAGCATCTAGAAAGACATCAGAGCTAGAATATTGATTAATAACAGTGCACAATTGGAAGGAATAAATCGTAAGAGAATGTTGAGAATAATAAAGTGAAAATTGAGTTCAATCATTAATTTGCCACCAGATGTCAGAAACTTGGAGAAATGTTGGGAAGAAAGAAAGAAGTGTTTATTATGGACATGAACTTGTCATAAGCTGATCACACTGTTTGATGGGTCTAGTTTTAAAGGCATTGGATTTAGGCATTTTCAGTCACATCACAAAAATGAAATCATCTGCCTCCTAAATAGAAGCACACATCACTTGGAAATAGTCTCACAGCATAACGTAAAAAGAAAGGAAAAAACCCAATCTTATCCAGTCTCTAAGAGGAAAAGGTACTAAGATAAAGGAAATTTAGAACAGGGACACCATACTGCTATAGTGAAATACAGAGAGTGAGATAATCTAAGAGAAAAAATAAACACAAGGCAAAAAATTAGGGGCAGGAAATTTATACACTAAACACTGTAAGTGAACTTATATCTTTCTTTTAATGGAACAATAGATATTTGATTTTACTAAGGAATTATTACTTTTAGGGAATAAAACCATTGTGATCATATTTTTAGATTTTCTTTTAGAGATCATAATGAGGTATTTACAGATATTTTAAAATCTGTCATTTGTGCCCTACATAATCACCAGAAAATTGATCGATTTTATGATTTTTCAGTGTAATTAGCTCTGGTGGAGTGAATTTCTTAATACAACTCTTCTATCCATGTCGCTACAACTGCTGTCAGATGATTGCATGAAACTATGCAAATATGGTGTATAAAACAAATAGAGAGGATTGATGGACTGGGCCACATCCCTCCCCCTAGCCAGGAGTGTCTACTTGATATAGTCTGTAACCATCACAAACAACGCCTTGCCAATTTGACATGTGCACACAACAATTTAACCTTAGATAATCACCAAAAACAATAATTTATATTTTTATGCCTAGCAGGATGACACTCAAATGCATGCGGCTGAAAATTCACTCACTGTCATTGAGGTGATTTTGACTAGTACTGATCCTATAGGGCAGGGTAGAATTGCCCCTGGGGGTTGCTGAAACTCTTTAAATCTTATGTTCTACAAGTGAACAAAACAAAAATATTTTATGACTCACACTTGCAGTGTTGTGAACATCTACAACTCAATTATTATCAACATTTTTTCCAACTCATGAAAATTTGTAAGTCAGTTATTTTATCTCCCCGCCCCCCTATTTTGGTGCTCCAGTTTCTAAATGTCTTATTTCTATCAACCCAGTGCTCTGAGGAGACAAGCATATCTTCTTACTTGATGATTCCTCACTGCAGTTCCAGAAGCATAGCCAAATCTGGAGCAGACCCTCAATTAAGTCACTCCTTCACAGGGTCAAACATCTTCCTCTTCTGGTCAGGTCTGGTCAACTGAGTCCTGGCCATGCCAAGCTAGGTCAATGGTCCTGTAGCAAGCTGGGAAGTCCCCAAGCAGCTGCCCCTTCTTCAGACCACTGGTTTGTTCACATATGTGCCACAGCCCTATGGAATGGCTACCCCCTGGACCTCCGTCAAGCCACAGGCTGAGGCTCCGTGCGACTTTAAAGCTTCCACAGCTAATCCATTCTTATTTCTCACCTGGTCCCCATGAACCATATTTATGGATGTTAGGGATCAGACTGAACCTGCCTCCCCCACTTCCACTCAACGAGTGAATCCAGGTGGTCACCTGATGAGAATTTCAGGAGGAGCATGTCCTGAAGGAGGAGGGGAGCGGTTATGATGGGCACACACTTTTCCACCCTTGATACATCCATGAGTAAAGTGCTTACTCAAAATGTCAGTCACCCTTTTTTCCTCCTGCTCTCTGCAGTTCCAGGTGCATGTCTTTTCAAGTGCAAATGCACCGCCCATCCAGGCATTGGGGTAGCCTTTATCTTTACTAAGTGCCTTAACTTGCCTTCAGACAAAAAGCCTTTCCATTGGGCTTTCCAGTTTGTGAAGCATAGAAGGAGAAAGCCCTGCGACAAGGGGTGTGTGGAGAGCAGATAAGGGGGGTGGGAGGGAGAGCAAGCAATGTATATAGGAGTGGGGAGGGAGCACTAAAACTGGTAGTGTTTACACAACTGATTTTTAAAGAGATTTAACCATGGGTGGTGGGGAGGGGTTGGAGTGTTCCATAATTGATTGTGATAATGACTTTACAACTTTTCTTGATAGGATTGGACTATTGAATTGTCTTATATGTTGATTAAGTGCCAATAAAGCTGTTTTAAAAAGGGACAAAACTTTCCTTGCAGGCAATTCCTAATGGCCCTTTTAAGATGCCTAATTTCCATTTCTATTACAGGTTATGTCAATAACAGTAGGTAGAAGAAAGCAATATCATTAGAGTATAGCAGGATACTAAACACAATTCTTTAAAAAAAAAGCAAAACTCCAATTCAATCCTTTCTTACCTAAATTATCCTCTTCCATTCAATATGGCCTTCGGCCTCCAGCAGGATCATACCTGGACCCAGCCTCCTATCAGTCCTTGTGAGGATCCTGCATTGCCTTTGCCTCAGGAATGCCCAGAAGGCATTGCACATCCTTGAGCTTCCATTGAACATTCATTACAATGTGTGTTAGGCTGGATTGTCTACAAAAACAAAATCAGTGGTACTCACAGAGGTGTAAGAAAGAACTTTATATCAGAAACTAATTTTATATCAAGAAAGGAACCCAGACTCGTCCAACTCAAGTTGAGGGGTCTGGAGCTCACAGGTGTCCTCTTCAGACTCAGCCAAAAGCAGCCGATGCAAAAAGAGGAAGCGACTTTCAGGGAGCTCACTGGCTAATGGGTGCAGAGTCCAGCGGATCCAATGTCAGTGGAGATGTGCCAAGGAGCTGACAGCTCAGACGCTGGTTCCCAGGATCAGCAGCCCATGCGGGACCACGCCTGGAGGCAGGCAGAGTCCCAGCCAGGATGAAAGTGAAGGGCCAGAGAGAAGAGAGAAGTGCTTACTGTCCATCTTATGGAGAAAGGTCACACACCCAGGGAGGAATCAATCTGTGGGCTCATACTTCACACAGCTTCAAGTTGATGTAAGGGATGGTCCCCCAGATCATGCATTCCTTTGCGCTACCTCAGGTTGGAATATTGGAATAATGAAAGACAGCTTCTAAGAATAAAAAATTTGACTTCACATGCCCTTGCTAAAAAAGCAAAAACAACCAAGTAAACTGTGAGGCCATATTTACCTCCTCTGATTACCCAAAGGAGAAGGGACGTCCAATTCGACCCTATTCCTACAAGACAGATTAGACAAGCCTCCACTCTTCAACTCCAGCACCCAACTCCCACGGGACTACCTTGTGTTAGGCTGGGTTTGGTGCTTCAGGCCAAGGATGCCCAAAGGTGAAGGGGGGTGCAGAAGATCACAGGCCAGTGGGTAGAGCTTCACATTGTAGGTCCAAGATCAGTGGAAACAGCAGGGCACTGACAGTTCTCCGGGTCTGGCAACCCAAATGAGGCCACCCCTGGACACAGGTACAGAATTCCAGCAAGCCGAAAGGTGAACGGGCTGAGAAGCGTTTTTTTCTTATATGAAAGCTAACACTCCCCAGGAGCTGTCATTAGGCATAGATACAGAGCAGAATGGTATTAGAATAAAGAAAGACCAAGGGTGGAGACGTGTCTGACCCCTGCCTTGTGGCAGGGGGGAAGCCAGAGGAGGTCTGATCTGGCCCCCAGATAGTGCATTGAGGCTGAGGAACCCTGCCTAGATCCTCACTGTTCACTAAGCCTGGCTTGTGATAACCTTTAATTTCTCTGGTAAATCCCCATAATTGTGAGGGTTGTATAAATTCTAAGTGGCCATTACAATGAATTATGAAACTCAGCATAGAAGTAGAGCATCAGGGGAGGAATGGTTGGTGTTAGAATAGGGTAAAGAAGGGTGGCGGGTGGAGGCATACCTGCCCCTTCTTTGTGGCAATAGGGAAGCCAGCAGAGGTCAGATATGACTCCCTGCCCATGTCATTTTATTACATGGACTCTAGTATGAAATCCTAAGAATATTCTCTAGGAAACGTCCTAGCCCTTTGACATGAAGGATGTCAATAGAAAAGAAAGGATTTAAGGATGGGAGGCTCTGATGGAAAACTATTCTAAATTACACACAAATACATACACACAATGGATACGTACCTCTGGATCTTTTTGCCTTTGTATAGAGCTTCACACGGGACCTAGTAGCATAATGGCTTAGATGCTAACCTCAAGATAAACAGTTTGGAAGTGCCAGCCAATCTACAAGAGAAAGATGAAGCTGTCAACTCATATGATTTAAAGTCCAGTAATGACTGACAGTCTCAGAAGCCCGCAGGAATCATTCTAGTCTGTCTTACAGGGACTCGAGTCAAAATCAACTCAATGGCAGGGATATTTTGTTCTGTTTTTAGAGCTTCATACCGTAATAGCTACATGATTCATATCAATAAGCAAATTAAAGGTGAGAAATATATTGCCTGCCTGTCAAAATGTAAAATTGCTTTCAATTTGAAAAGTAATCTATGGAGCATAAACATGAAGTTAACACAATGTCTATTTGTGTTAGTGAAATTATAATTCTGAAGATTGGACTATTCCCTGTCTTGAACACTGTTTCTTATCTTTTTAAAAATAAGAATATATTCTACACAGAAATAACATACCATACAAAACTGAACTGAATACTTTTGTGAAATAATTCTCTGTAGTCTAGTTTCAAATTAACAAGTAGTTTCTTTTTACTAAATAAGGTTCTCTTAACAGGGACCCATCACTAGAAATACGTATTGATTGATTAAACAATAAGTCAAAGTAACAACTATATTTTAAATTTCATCTAAGACAGATTTTTGTTTCTCTCCATAGTAGGCAACAAAACAGCTAGTAATTGACTCTGCCACTTCCTCCCTACATCACTGATAAATGGGACAACATACTTTTCTAGTTATGGCAGTTCCAAGATAATATAAAGTTTATTGTGCCAACCTGTCTGATAAACACATGTGGGGTTAATTAAAGGGCGGAGAGATAAATGGCTCGATGAGACTCGCCTTTCTAGTTCTCAGGTCTCTTGCTCTGTGATGGTCAGACCAGGGTGCAGCTGCCTTAGACAGTTCCCTGCTTCAGTTGGCAAGGCTCACTTCCTGCAAGACATCCTCGAGGAGAAGCCACATGGACCTACCCCATGCAGCCCTGGGTACTGGAGCAGACGTGTGGAGACCCCTGCCAGTGCTGAGATGCTTACACGCTTACTGATTCAGCTTTCCTCCTGCAGTCGGCGTCACTGTGTGTGTTTTGTAAGATGGAGGAGGACTTTGTGGATTGGTGTTGGACATATGGGTTAATGTTGGACTTGTGGATTTGGACAGCACTGGGTTGTGATGTTTTCTTGATATGTACTTAACCTTTATATAAAACTCTGTCTTACACATATGAGCTTCTTTTGTTTCTCTGAAGTACCCAGACACATACACTAGACATGGACTAATGTGTAAAAAACATAAAGAGTGATGGCTATTTGATTTAAGCAAGATTCAGAAGTGATTTTTTTGGCTTGTTTATGTATTTGTTTGCTTTGTAATACATCTCCCTCCTCCTAAAATGTTAGTAGTGTTGATGAAGCACCAGGTATTGCTTTAAGCCTTACTAGCTTTCACAAATGAGAACACAGAGACATATGTAGACACAACTGGATGCAAAGGACACTGGGAAAGGTATTGCTTTGTTGGTGACTACATGGTCAGTTAAGACTCAACTACTTCAGTAGAAAGTGAGAGAAATTATTGAGGAATGACTAGCAGTTGTCAACAAAGACGAAATAAATAACCTAAGAAGTAAGAAAATACATGTTTGGTGAGGCATAACAAAAAAATTGCTCTATGATGATCATTTCCAAAAGTCCTTTTCCTGTGTGCACTTTTTTCAAAAAGATTGTCTGATATTTCTATTTCCTATTTTGTGTATTAAACAAATCTTCAAAATGGATAAACAGATAGGTGGTGAAAAGTAATTTTTAATATTGCTCTTTTTTCTTTTATGGTAGAAGAAAAAACAAAAATAATTTAATCGTATTACCTTAACAATATGAATGTATGTTAGATGTCCGTTGTTTTCAAAATATTTAGTGAAGAATGAAGTATAACAAAGCATATTTTCTTATTCCATAATTCACATTATGGTTCATGAGTTACTGTGAAAAAATAATTTAAAAATTGCTCAAATGATTTTGACAAATTGAATTAGTTCTAGATTGCTTTGATGGAAATGAACATAAATGTACATAAACTTTAAAAGACTCTCTCGGATTTGGTGTGTAGTATAAAGCAGTAAACACACTTGACCGATCCTGCTTGTGGCTAAAAGCACATGGCACAAGAGAAGAAAAGGAGCTGTCAGCTCCGTGGCAGTGTCTAGGGAGAGGTTCTTTCTTAATCACCACCCCTTGTCCTGACAGCGGGGATACAAATTAGTCAAAATACCCAATGACATTTGCCTTTCTTTCTGCTAAAGAGATATGAAATACATTGAAATGAAAACAAAGACAGACTTTGAACTTTTGATACTTCGTGTGAACCTTGATTTTAAATATACATTTCTCAGCTGTTAGTTCTCACTTCACTTTCAGGACAATATTTTGGACCTAACCTCCCTACCAAATCCTGTTATATGAAGAAAGTAAGTGCATCCCCCCCTGGGATTCTTGAAAATGACTTAATTTGACCAAGAAGTAATCTCTCTCTTTTTAAAAATTTAACCACAGGCCAGTGTCAAAGCTGAAAAATGATACTCTACCTTTATATCAGCAGACTTCCTAGAGCTAAATAACGGAAAATCCTGCTAAATAAGCTACTTAGAGACACTCAAAGATTCCCTTATAGAATTTTCGACTGTCTAACTAGGTAGGAACAGTAAATCCTGGTGACCAATAACAAGCACTTATAATAGTACAGACATCTATTTTTGGTACAGACCCTTTTTTGAGTATTCTATTTTTCCTTTAATGCCTCAAAAGTTGAATACACATTACAGAAATCTCAAATCAGTCAAGCATATCCTGGGACAGGGTATCAGTTTTCAGCAATAATAATTTGCTCGTAAAAGAAAAACAAAAGCAGAAATAAAAGATAAGTTTACTGTATAAATAATTTCATTGTCCTTACTTTTAACTGGCATAAAAATGTACTTGAGGAAGGTTATCTATCTTAAAATTAAAAGTGAAAATAACAAAACATTTAAATAATTTACTGGCAGAAGTTCACATCCAGAGTTCTCTAGGCATTTTTGTCCATCAACAAACTCTTTGCCCTGTAACTGAAACTAATCTATTTGTGTAAGGCGATCTTTCTTCTACTCCTGTTTTTCAGCCCTCTAGCGTGAGAGCAGAGGTTCTGGTGCCATAGAGGTTACGCCCTTCACTGCTACGCCCAGGATGATGGCCTGGACGTACCAGTTAGGGGGTGGGGGGAATACAATAGTCTGCCTCTGTAAATACTTACAATTTTGGCAACCATGTGGGGCAATTCTACTCTGTCCCATAAGGATTCTATGTGTCAGAATTGACTTCATGTCAATTGTTTTTTTAAAACCTATATGAGCATAACTCTCTTAATATAGCAAACAAATGCCTATGCAATAGATACTAGTAACATTTGACAAAATATTTTTTTTATTTTACATTTCATATTTAGTAGTTGTTTCCCTTTGGTAAGGATCATATCAGATAATTATTTTGTTCTTAATTGACAATTTTACTTGACTAGTGGTAGAGAAATAATTTTAGAGATTATTAAGTGTGCATTTTACATATTAAATATACAATCTCCAAAGCTGTGGTGGTCAATGGCAAATTCTTATCTTCCATTCAGGTAACCTGGATTAGTTTCACCTCATAAGCCACCATCCGTTTGCCATTGGAGGCTGGTCTTGGTTGCCATGAAGTTGGAAAAGTTTCAGTTTAGCTTCCAGACTGTGACAGACTAGAAAGACGAGTCAGGTAGTCTACTTTTGATAATCAGCCAGTGAAAAACTGTGGAACCAGAGGTCTGATCAACACAATAGCGGGCCACATTTCTTTACAGATGACGTCATGAGTCAGGGACTGAGTCGTCATCAGCTAACCAGAACAGCAGAAACAGTGCTATGATGTTTGGTTTAATCTTCTCTTATAAAATTTATCTACTTGTCCTTTTTGTTTTTTTTCAGCACAGTTGAAAAAGCACTGATGAAGAAGTCCTAAGAGAAAATCAAGTTCTAACCACATTTTCTGTTAAATTTTTAGGTCTAAAATTTATGGAGATAAAAAGCTCAATCAAATCAGTTGCAATTGGTATTGTTCCTGAACCCAAACTGAATACTTTAAAAAGGGAATGTATCCCATTCGGTAAAGGACCTGAGGCTTTATTAGTTCGATTCATTTAATGTCCACGTGTGTTTGTACTGGGTAGAGGAGAGTTTGCTCATTAAGGCATAGTCAGCATTATTTTATAAACAAACTATGACAGATGCAACACTCGGAGTCATTTCCATATGTTACCATGAGGATTAAAGTCTCACACCTCAATTGCTGCTTCTGGAAACTTGATTAAAAAAAAATTAGATCCAACGTCAAAGCATTAGGATTGCAAATCTAAGTAAACAAACAAACAAAATAAATAATCTGTAAGCTTGATGTGGCTTATAATTCAAAGCACGGGTTTTCTAAAATTTTCCCTAAAACTATGTATGGATAAAATGAAAATGGCACACACAAATACATATCAGAAAAAGACTTACATAAAGTAATGCCTGTGTCCGAGACTTCTTTCTAACTCCAAAGCAGGTGGAATTATAGTGAGGGAACTGTGTCTTAAATTTTAGTTCATAATAAAGAGACAACCCAAAACCAGGAAGAAATTCCCTTTAAATTGTTAGGTAACTAAAGAAATTCAGCCTCAACAGATAACCTGTCAGCCAGATTGCAACTCTTTTAAAAATCCTTGCTTTTCTTTTCTAGGAAGCGAGAGTCATCGACACCAACAACAGCTAACAATGACTTCAAAATTGGTGTTTGTGGGAGAGGTACTTTGCCATTTCCAATTTGTCGGTGAAGTCAGTATACACAGAGAATTAAGGTAAGTTAGCCAAAGCCACGCTGTAATTAGTTGACGAAAGTAAAATTGCATCTTGGGCATTCTGGTGGCAAATTCAACTTCTGAAACCCCAGTAACACAATGCTACAGAAAAATCACCCTGAACATGACTTATTGTACCATTCAAAGCAGATCTCAGTAAATGGTTTAATATGTTAAATAGACTTTAAGAACTCTGTCAAATGGATTCAAAATTGTTGAACTTTTAGAAGCATGCCTTTATTAAAATAGTTGCCTTATGGACAAAAACAACACCACCAAACGTTTCAAGGAACCAATAATACCCAAACCCTCTGCCGTCAAGCCATTTCCAGTGGCTAGAGATGCTGTAAAGGAGGTCTGAAGCACAGGAGTAGACAGCCTCCTCTTGCACGGTGGGAGAGGCTAGTTGGTTCGAATCTCCTCGCTTTCCCTTAGCAATTCAATGCTTACTTGATCTGCACCAGGGGTTCTGCGAAGCGGGAAAAGCAGGGGGAAACAGCCTCTTCTACTGGAGTAGAAGGCAGGCCATGAGATGACAGGGGAACCTGTCCACGCAGAGTGTCTTTAAGAGAAGCAAAGACAGAGGCATTAGAATTAAGATATATATTGCTATATTGGTGTATATAAGAGTAAAACAGGATCCTAAAATTAGAAGAAACAAATCGATTAAATGGTAAGATAGAATGTAGATCTGGGGAAAAAGAGGGTGGATGCCACTTAAATTTAACTGGTTTTCTTAAAGGATAGAAAACATGGAAGGCAGGAAACTTATATCAATATAAAAAATGTCTAAACATAATAGAAAATATATGACTAAACGTTAGCAAACCAAATCAATCCAAACAAACAAAATCACTGCTGACTCACAGCGTCCCCTGTTGGTTTGCAGAGGAACTGTTTACAGAGTGGAAACACCAGCCTTTCTCCAGCGGAGCCGCTGGTGGTTTCCAGGTGTGGGCCTTGCAGATCACAGCCTAACACTTGGTTACTAAGTATTACGAACAGGAGAAAAAAATATGACTAAAGAGAACAAACGTTTATATGAACAACAAAGCAGTTATTCCACAATCCAAAGAATGTTAAGGAATAAACCTCTAGCAAAATACGATGAAATGATTTTACTAATAAGAATAAAAAGAAAAAAAATGAATTCAGAAAAGCAGAACACAAATTTTACTGCAAAGAGACCAGCTGTCCTTACACTTACCCCATGCAACTTTAAATGAGCAAGTCAATAACTGTACTCTATTGCACAACTTTGAGAAGATGTGAGAGCTTGAATTCTACGTCAGGCATTTAAAGTATGTGACTGTCAACCGAAACTGACAGATAGATACCAGATGCATCATCTGAAAGTTACTAAGAGTACTATGTATCCCAAAAATGCAGTGATGAACGCATGAAGCACATCGCTGTATGGGAAGAATTGGAGGAAATTATGCTAAGAGAAGTAAGCCAAGCACAAAAGGACAAGTACAACATGAGTTCCCTGAGATAAGCTTAAAAAATCAAAAGGGATATAGGGGAAAAGCTAACATATATATACATTCCTGTGATGGGGTTCAGGCAGTATGGCAGAGGCCAGATCCAATCCAGGGATACATATGGCATGCAACTATAAAGGAGGGAAAAAGGGGTACGAGAAAAAAAAAGACATGGGTAGTAGGAGAACAGGGCGCTAACCCACCCAAGGGGAGGGTGTTGTTTATATCTCCACAGGAGAGGGAGAGAGGGACCAAACTTCAACCTGATGTACCAAGATGTAAATGCAACATACTGGCATGAAGCAGGGGACCAATAGAGAGGTCTGCAGGGCCCGTCCCAATCCCAACTATCTGGACACCCCCCTCTCCCCAGAATAACTCACTCCAGTGGAAATCACTGAAGCTACAGCTTAGGAAGAGGGACACGTCTGATCAGAGCACACAGGAACAAATGAAGAGGGAAGGCGAGAAAGTGGAACCCATCCTGGCCCACCTTGCCCCAGGACAATATTCCTGCTCAGAGCAGTCAACACATAGAGAGGACCATAGAGCCGGCCCCACCACAAGAAATGACATCCCTCACTGACCCATAGCACTTCAAGGGACAGCGCTGGAGGTGATCTGACCCCACCACACTGGGTGAAATGCTAAAGGCATGCAACAGAGCAGCAAGGGGAGCAAAGCAATGGAGTCCCCTGGGAACACTAAAACTAGACAGTGGGGCCAGGGCATGGCACACCATCAGACTCAACCAGAAAACACTCCTAAAGGTCAGCAAACAGACTTTGAACTATTTATAGGCTTTTCTTTTGGGGGGCATTGTTTTTGTTTTGTTTTTCTTTTGTTGTCTTGCACTGTCTTGTTTTTGTGCTTATTAATGTCTCTGCATGTCTATCTAGATAATGATATGTGGGATAAACAATCCAAGGGAGAAAACAATGGGACAGATGATTCCGGGGGGACACGGGTGAGGGGGAGGTGGGGGAAAAGAAGTGGGTGTTAACAAACTAAGGGACAAGGGGACAACAAGTGATCTAAAATCAATGGTGAGGGGGTGCAGGATGCCTGATAGGGCTTGATCAAGGCAATGTAACCAAGAAGAATTACTGAAACCCAAATGAGAGCAGATCATGATAGTGAGAAGAGGAAAGTAAAGGGAAATAGAAGAAAGAACTCGGAGAAAAAGGGCATTTCTAGAAGTCTAAATACAAGCATGTACATATGTAAATGTATTTTTATATAATGATAGGGAAATAGATCTATGTAAATATATTTATAGGTTTATTACTAAGGTAGCAGACAGACATTGGGCCTCTACTCAAGTACTCCCTCAGTGTATGAAGATTTTGTTCTAATAACCTGGCATTCTGTGATGCTCACCTTCCCAGCAAGATTGCTGCAGACAAAATGGGTGCATAAGCAAATGTGGTGAAGAAAATTGATGGTGCCCGGCTATCAAAGATATAGCATCTGGGGTCTTAAAAGCTTGAAGGTAAACAGGCAGCCATCTAGCTGATAAGTAACAAAGTCCACATGAAAGAAGCACACCAGTCTATGTGGTCATGAGGTGTCAATAGGACAATAGGATCAGGTATCAGGCATTAAAGACCCAGAACAAAAAATCATATTATTGTGAATGAAGGGGAGGAAAGAGTGGAGACCCAAAGCCCATCTGTAGGCAACTGGATATCCCCTTACAGAAGGATCACAAGGAAGAGAAGAGCCAGTCAAGATGAAGTATAACACTGATGAAACATACAACTTTCCTCTAGTTCTTTCATGCTCACCCCTCCCCCACCCCAACTATCATGACTCCAATTCTACCTTACAAATCCAGGTAGACCATAGCATGTACACAGGTACAGATAAAAGCTAGAAACACAGGGAATTCAGGACAGATAAACCTCTCAGGACCAATATTGAGAGTAGCAAAACCAGGAGGGTAAGGGAAGGTTGGGGGAGAGAGAAGGAACTGATCACAATGATTTACATATAACCTTCTCCCAGGGAGATGGACAACAGAAAAGTGGGTAAAGGGAGACATTGGTCATTGTAAGAAATGAAATAATAATAATAATTTATAAATTATCAAGGATTCATGAGGGAGGGAGAGTGGAGAAGGTAGGGGGAAAATGAGGAGCTGATACCAAAGACTCAAGTAGAAAGAAAATATTTTGAAAATGATGATGGCAACAAATGTACAAATATGCTTGACACAATGGATGGATGTATGGATTGTGACAAAGTTGTATGAGCCCCCAATAAAATGATTTTTTTAAATTATAAGAATAATGAGAATCAATGAGCTATTGAAAATACTGAATTATATCTTTAATAATATAACTGTATATATATACAGAGAGAGTCCCAGGATGGGAACCAGTCAACCAGTAGGACAGAAAGGTTGACAGTCCAAACTTACCCAGATGTTCCTGTTGATGAGCCTTTAAAGCCATTTGGACCAGTTCTCTTCCACACACACATGTATTACTATGTTGTTAGATGCTATCTAGTTGATTCTGACTCATAGTCACCCTATGCACAACAGAACAAAACACTGAACGGTCCTGCGCCATCCTCACGTGTGTGCTGTTCATGAATAATAATTACCTGATGGCAAGTAACAACAACTATATTTCTTATTCATAGTCTTGTCTTGTCTGAAGGCTCTGCTCACATGGGTGACCATGTTGGTATTTGAAACACTGGTGACAGAGCTTTCAGCATCCTAGTAACATGTAACACACCTACCTCCAAATGACAGATGGACAAGTAGTGGTTCTACTCTCTGGAATGTTCTTAATAAAATGTCAGAAATCATTTATTATTTTGCAAACAGGGAAATAAAGCACATTGATAAATAATTGAAGAAGAAAACCCTCTCTGATGATTAATGTTATGTATCACATGGGTAGGTTATTGTTCCTGGTGGTTTGGCCAAATAGAATCTTTTTGGAAACTATATTTGAATCTGTTTCAATATAATCTAATACAATGAAATGTAATCAATTTATCAAGGTGTAATATAGTACAATCAGTCACTTGAAATGTTTTATTTGGGTGTGTTCTGCCTCCAGATGACAGATTAGATGGGTTGGCACAACTCACTTCCTATATCTATCTGCATCCTCACCCAACACTATTTCTATCAAGTCACTTGATTTACGAAGTAAGCCAACATGCTGTCTAATCGATTTTTTTTTTTTACTTGTCAGCCTACACGATCACATGGGCCAACCCTCTGAAGTAAATCTCTCTCTCTCTTTCTCTGTGTATACATTGTTGTTAGGTCCCATTGAGTTGGTTGTAATTCATAGTGAGCCCATGTACAACAGAACAAAATGATGTTTAATTGTGTACATTCTTCAAAATATATTCTTGAACCCATTGTTGCAGCCACTTTGTCAATCCATTTCCTTGAGGGTTTCACACTTTTGTCATTGTTGATCCTTTTTCAACACACCATAATATCATGCCCAAGTTATGTGAGACTGTCTCCACCCTGATTCTGGTTATATTTCTTGCAAAACAAATTTGTGCATGCTCTGGCATCCATAGTACATTCGAAATTAATCATCAGCACCATAATGCAAAGGCATAAATTCTACAGTCATCCTTCTTGATTTCCCAGCTTTTGCATCCATAAGAGTTAATTTAACAGGACATTAGTTGGGTTAGGTTCCTATCATATCTCATATTTTGACATGTTCCAGAGACCTTTCGTATAAGATTTGTTCAATGAAATATATTGTTTGATGCTTAAACTGCTGCTTCCAGTGATGCTGAAAGTAGATACAATTGAAAGAAAATCATTGAAAATTTCATTATTTTTCCATTTATTGTGATGTTGCTTCTTAATCTATTTGTGAAGATTTTTGGTTTCTTTCTCAGAGGTGTAGTCTACAGTGAAGGCTATGTGCTAAGTTATATGCTAAATAACAAGCACTTCTAGTCCAAGTATATATGATTTCTTTCTAATCTGGCTGTTTCTATATTTCTAGAAAATATTTTAAAAAATAACTTTAATAGGGGTTCTTATACCTCATCATGATTTATCCATCCAACCATTGTGTCAAGCACATTTGTACATATGTTTCCGTCATCATTTTCAAAACATTTTCTTTCTACTTGAGCCCTTGGTAAAAGCTCACCCTCCTCTGATGAAACCTTGATGATTTATAAATTATTATTATTTTTAAGTCTTATACCAACTGCTGTTTGTCTTCACCAACTTTTCTGTTGTCTGTCCCCCTGCAAGGGAAATTACATGTTGAACATTGTGATCAGTTCACGTTTGGTTCACAATCGGTTCCACCTACCTTCTCCATCTCCTCCTGGTGTCGTTACTGTCATTATTGGTCCTGAGGAATTTATCTGTCTGGGACTCCCTATGTTGTGAGTTCTTATCTGTACCAGTGTATATGCTCTGGTCTAGCCAGATTTGTAAGGTAGAATTAGGGTCATGATACTGGGGGAGGGGGTGGAAGTGAAATGAAATACAGGTCTGATAACTGGTCCCTTCTGCACCTTGTGGTCAGACAGGCTGGTCTGCTTCTTCTATGTGGGCTTTGATGCTTCTGAGCTAGATGGTTGCTTATTTATCTTCAAACCTTTAAGACCCCAGACGCTTTATCTTTTGATAGTCAAGCGCCATTAGCTTTCTTCACTACATTTGCTTATGCACATGTTTGTCTTCAGTGGTTGTGTCAGGAAGGTGGACACCCACTGATATGATTTTTAGTTCTTTTATGTCTGATAACTGGTCTCTTCTACACCTCGTGGTCAGCCAAGCTGGTGTGCTTCTTCCATGTGGGTTTTGATGCTTCTCAGCTAGAAGGCCTCTTGTTTATCTTCAAGCCCTTAAGACCCCAGATGCTGTATCTTTTGATAGCCGGGCACCAACCGTCAGCTTTCTTCACCACATTTGCTTATGCACACATTTTTTTTTCAGAAATCGTGTCAGGAAGGTGTGCATCCTGGAATGCCAGTTTAATAGAACAAAGTGTTCTTGAATTGAGTAAGTGCTTGAATGGAGGCCCAAATCCATCTGCTGCCTTAGTACTAAACCTATAAATACATGCACATAGATCTGTTTCCCTACACTCATATAAATATATTTACATATTTACATTCCAGTCTTTGGACCTCTATAAATACTAAAAATCATATCAATGGGTGCCCACCTCCCTGACACTATCAATGAAGACAAACGTGTGCATAAGCAAATGTGGTGAAGAAAACTGATGGTGCCCAGCTATCAAAAGATACAGCATCTGGAGACTTAAAGGCTCAAAGATAAACTAGTGGCCATCTAGTTCAGAAGCAGCAAAGTCCACATGGAAGAAGCACACCAGCCTGTGTGACCACGAGCTGTAGAAGGGATCAGGTATCAAGCATCAGGGAACAAAAAATCATATCATTGTAAATGTGGGTGAGTGCAGAGTGGAGACACAAAGCACATCGGTAGCCAACCGGACACCCCTTACTGAAAGGTTGTGAGGAGGAAATGAACCAGGTAGGGTTCAGGGTAGCAACGATGAAACATATAACTTTCCTCGTTCTTAAATACTTCCCCCCCCCCCACTATCATGATCCCAATTCTACCTTACAAATCTGGCTAGACCAGAGGATGTACATTGGTACAGATAGCAACTGGAAACACAGGGAATCCAGGAGAGATGACTCCTCTGGGGCCAGTGGTGAGAGTGGCGATGCCTGGAAGGTGGAGAGAATGTGGGATAGAAAGGGAAAACTGATTACAAGAATCTATGTATAGCCTCCTCCCTGCAGGAGGGACAGCAGAAAAGAAGGCGGAGGGAGACATCGGACAGTGTAATATATGACAAAATAATAATTATTTATGAATAGGGGGGAGTGGGAAGGGAGGGGGAAAATGAGTAGCAGATATGAAGGGCTCAAGTAGAAGGCAAATGTTATGAGAATGATGATGGCAACAAATGTACATATGTTCTTGACACAATGGATGCATATATGGATTGTGATAGAATTGTATGAACCCCCAATTAAAAGAAAAAAGGAAATAGAGGAATGACCTAAGAGGCAAAGGACATTTATAGAGGTCTAAACACAGGCATGTGTATGTAATTATATTTATTTGTAATAATAGGAAAATAGATCTATGTCTATATATTTATATATTATGTATTACGGTAGCAGATGGACATTGGGCCTGTACTCAAGTACTCCCTCAATGCAAGAACACTTTGTTCTAATAACCCAGCATTCTGTAATGCTCCCCTTCCTCACACGATAGCTGAAAACAAAATGGGTGCATAGCAAATGTGGTGAAGAAAGCTGATGGTGCCCAGCTATCAAAAGATATAGCAACTGGAGTCTTAAGGACTTGAAAATAATCAAGCAAACATCTAGTTGAGAAGCAACAAAGTCCACAGGGAAGAAGCACGCCAGGCTATGTGATCATGAAGTGTGGATGGAATCAGGTATCAGGTATCCAAGACCCAGAACAAATAATTATATCAATGTAAATGAGGGGAAGGGCAGAGTGGAGACCCAAAGCACATTTATAGACAATTGGACATCCACTCATAGAAGGGTCACAAGGAAGAGTCGATACAGTCAGGGTTAAGTATGGCACCGATGAAACATACAACTTTCTTCTAGTTCTTTAATGCTTTCTCCTTTCCCCACCCCCATCATGAACCCAATTACACCTTACAAATCCAGCTAGACCAGAGCATGTAGAAAATTGTTTTAAAAACAATTGTATTGCCACATAATCCACATATTATACAATTCAATAGTTCAGTCATATTAAGAAGAGTCGTACAATAATTACCATAATCAACTTTAGAATATGTCTTCTTTCTTATCTCATTGTTATCAGCTACTCATTTCCTCCTATAAAAAATCTTAATCTCTCTTGAAAACAACTGTTGCAAGAGCAAAAACATGTGTGACTGAGTCTCAGGTAGCCACTCATATGCTCCAAAAAAGCATTGATGCAAGCCATGGTATTTTCAATTGTACGTGAAAGATGGACATTGAATAAGAAAGATCAAAGAAGCATCGATGCATTTGAATTCTATTGCTGACAAAGGATATTGAAGGTACCCCACACTACCAAAAGAACAAACAAGTGTGTCTTGGAAGTACAGTTAGTAACTCCTTAGAAATGAGGAAAGAACATCTTTGTCTTAGGAACTTTGGCCATGTTATCAGGAGACACCAGTCCCGGGAAGGGCAGTGAAGAAGACGAAGCTGCTAGAGTCGATCACTTGGCAGGCACAGTGGCTGCAACAGTGGGCTGCTATACACCAACAATCATGAGGATGGTGCGGGACCAGACCGTGCTGTGTTCTGTTTTACACAGGGTCCCCATGAGTCAGATCTATGCCAGGACACCTAGCGTCGTGTACAGGCATCCCTTACAGATAGAGCAAGGTCACTTCCTGATCACTACAATAAAAATAATTGGATGTACACAGATTTTTTTTAATTTAGACTATACGATGGATTTTTAAGGAGCCTGTGGACTGGGTGTTGGGCTGCCAATGGCAAGGTCATTGGTTTTAGGCCACCAGGCACTCTATAGGTGAAAGATGAGGCTGTTTATACCCCATGGATGAGCTATACCTGTGCTGGTATTTCAGGGAATAAGTTGAAAGCCCTAGTTGAAGATAAAACCTATCCAAAGTCGTTTAATTTATATAGAAGTAGAAATTGGCGTGTTCCTTTTAATATGCCATTATTTTCAAGGTGCTTCTCTTCAAGTTTTAAGGGTAGTTGATAGTAATTGGAATTAGGCTTAAACATATTGCTATCGTAGAGGTATCTGCACTATAGTACTCCCAGGGAGATATTATTTTTTCTACTGAAGAGACTGTCCGTATCTAGTCTGACAACTAAGGCCTGATTAAAACACAGAACCCACCAAGAATAACTGTCTCATTCCTGTTTCCTCAAGACATAATTCCTGCAAACTAAGGTTAAAGGCAGTGTCCTGTTCTGTTCTCTTCAAAAGAAACGAAATCTTCCAAAACAGGTTTTAATTTCTGTAAAAGTAAGTGCTAAACCAAAGTAATTTGAGGTACTGAATAGTAATTGTTATTTGAATACTTTTTCTGTCAGTAGAAGTTAAACTGACAGACATGGACATTCTCTACCTCATTCCAGTTATTTCCAGGATCACTGGACAGATCTTGTTATGTTCTTGTTTGTTTGTTTTTTGATTTGTTTTTCTTGCTTTGTCTCATTGTATGTTTAATAGGCTAAGTAGTAAAAAATTCCTCCAACCATGGCTCATTCGCATCAGGTGTGACTCATGGTGACCCTGCTGGATGACGTGGACTATCCAGCAAGCTTTCCAAGGCTATAAATGGTTAAGGAAAAATATGGTCACCATCTTTCTTCTGTTGATCAGCTGTCGGTTCAAATTGGCAATCTTCTGGTTAGCAAACTCATGTTTAACCACTGTGCCAGGAGGGCTCTTTCTCTACCCACTTAGCACTTGTAAACTATTCTTTGGTCCATGTGGATTATCAAATCCTGATGGTGTAAGAAAATTGGCTGCAATAAAAAAAAAAGTAAAGTTAAACTCAAAAAAAAGCTAAGTGATTGCACTTTCTTTGCCCTGAGGTGTATTGTGAAACCTACTCATGATGACTACATATATAGTCTGGCATGGAACAGAAGGAGATTTAAAAGAATTGTGTTATTTAACTTTTTTCGTGGGTCTTCTTTATAAGAGACCTCATTTACAAATAAAAAACAGTGACCACATGCCCGAGGCTTTAGGTCATTTATTTTTGATACATATACATTCCACTGAAGAAGGGGAAGAAGCCACAGATGGTGGGCCAATCCCCTGGAAAAAATGTCTGAGATACCAAAATTATGTGTTTGTGTGTGTGTGTATGAAAATTGTATCTGGATAAGACCTAGCCCTGACAAGCCAATCCTTCTTTCAAAGTGCTTTCAGTTTCCATATGTTTGGGGTTGGAGGAGGGGGGGAGTTGTCTGCTTTCATATATACTATTGCTGTGTCAAGTATGATTTCCACTCACTGCCCCTTGAGGTCTTATGGGCTGTAATCTTTACTGGTGCAGAATTCCAGGTGTTTGTCCTAATACCCACTGAGTGAGATTGAGCCTCCAACGTCACTCTGAGCCATAACTGATGAGAATGAGCTGTGGTTGGAGGACTTTTTGACTACTCAGCCTATGAAACACACAGTGAGACAATGCAAGCAAATCAAAACCAAACCAAACAAGAGCACTACAAGATCTGACTAGTGATCCTGGAGACAGATGGAGTGAGGCAGAGAACGTCCATGTCTGTCAGCTTAACTTCCTCTGACGGGCAAAGTAGGCGTGGCCATTGCATCATCCAGGTGATTCTTACTAGCATGCTAAACTATAGTGAAACTATTTAGCAGATAGTAACTTATAGAATCTTGAATGATTGCAAAGTTTCACTGGCCAAAATATACTTGACGAAAGAAGAGACTATAAAATAATTTCTACTCTACATTTATATGGTTCAATATCACTCTCAAGGAGGAAGCCATAATGGAATTAGGATCATTCACAATTGAAGTGTAATCATTACTGAATTGCTAAGAAAAGTCTAACACACTTACAATTTAATTTTAAAACATGTTTTAGCTGTGTTAAAAAGTCATCCGTCTTTCCAATGCAGGGAAATTATATGGCAGCCAACCAAAAAGGAGGGGGAAAGAAAGAAAAAAGACAAACATACATGGGTCATAGGGGAACAGGGCACTAACCCACCCAAAGGGAGGGTATTATTATTTATGCCTCTACAGGAGAGGGTGAGAGGGACCAAACTTCAACCCCCTGTGCCAAGACATGAATGCAGCATGCTGGCATGAAGCAGGAAGCCAAAAGAGGTCTGCGGGCCCGCTCCAATCCCAACTACATGGACATCCCCCGCCCCCCAGGGGAATTCTCTCCAGAGGACAGCACCGAAGCAATAGCTCAGGAAAAGGGGTGCATCTGATCAGAGCACACGGGAGCAAATGAAGAGGGAAGCAGAGAAAGTGAAACACATCCTGGCCCACCAAGCCCCGAGGACAATATTCCTGCTCACAGCAGCCAATGCAGAGAGGACCATAGGACTGGCCCCACCAGGAGACATGATGCCTTGTCTGTCTCATTTTCCCTCAAATGCATAAATTGCTTGTGTTAGACAAGGTTTTCTAGAGAGACAAAACCAGATTGCTAGTAATTATATAGATACAGATATAGATACAGATATAGATATATAATACAAGAAATGAACTGTTAAATTATATATAGATAGTTAGACATGTAAGACAAGAAATGAACAGTTAAATTATAAAGCAGTACAAATGGCTCAGTGCAACTCATGCCCCTGAGAGAATTGTGAGACACTGACAGTCCTTTAAGTCTTGAGGGTCACCAGTTAGTCCTCTGTGGAGAGAGCTAGGCTATCTCAGCATAGGCAGCAAACAGCAAGGCAGGTCACCAACTGTCAGCCAGGTCACCAACCATCAGGCCCCAGTTCCAGAGATGTACATTCTAATTGTGTGGTCATAAAGGAACCTCAACTTATAGAGACACAGTCCACCGGGTAGGCATCCCACAGGTAGTGTAGCCTGTAAATTGAGGCACAGAACAAGCAAGGTAGCCACACACTGGTTCCATGATCAAAGAGCGAGAGACAAGAAAGGCAAAGTTCACCGAGCCATTTATCTCTCTACCCGTCAATTAATCCCACTTGTGTTTATCGGCCAGGCTGGCACAATAAATTAACTATCTCACTACTCCTCAGGACTCTCTTGGCTATAAGGACCTTTTAGGGTATGTCTTGAGTCACTTCCCTTTGAAATATTAAAGAGTTTGTGCAAGAAACATAGCAAACGGAAATAGTGAAGGTTGATGCCAGACTGCATAAAGATCTCTACAGAATCAGAAAATACAGCTAAAGAAACAACCTTTCTCTGAAAGCAGACAGGGAAAAAGGAAGGTTTATATAAAGCTATCATCTTAAATTTAGACTTCAGTACCTTGATCTGTGAGTAAATAAAACTCTGTTACAACCATCTACTTGTAGCATTTGTTATAGCAGCACTAGATAATTAAACATGTTTTATAAGGATTCTTATGCATGATGTCCAAATTCATTTTTATAGGCAGGATTACATCTTAAAAACCGTTTGCGTGTGTGTGTGTGTGCATGCATGTACTATTTTTTCCTTGCATAACTCTGTATCAATCAGTCTTTTACCTTGCATTAAGGAGCACTGAGATTTTTATGATAAAGAGGAATAAGAATGAATCCAGCTTCTGAGTTTTGAATATCAGAATAGAACCTTAGATTTGAAAGAAAATCTATAGTGGTAGGTTTCTGGAGAGGTTTATATCTCGGTTCTTGCTTTGCAATGCTGAAAGAATTCACCCAACACAAGCACCTTCATAAACTCAAGTGATTTTCATAGGAAACAGAATATTTCAGGTATTCACAGGAAATCCCAGGGGCCAAGAGCAGGAAATCCCAAAAGAGTGCCCTGAGAGAGCGGCCTGAGAGCGAGCTCAGGTCCCAGGGCCCAGTGGCTCCTGTGTGCTGTGTATGACTCCACCCTCCACTGCAAGGCCGCACCTGAGGGGAGTAAAAGAGGCTTACCAAGGGCTCTAGTCTTCCTGTGGTAGCTTTTACCTCCTCTGGCTGAGTAGGCGTGGTTGAAGGTATTGGCCGACCTCATTGGCTGAGTTTAAGCACACCTGGGTGATATCGTGTGGCTGGGCCTCCTGTCTGCACCCAGGTGGACCGCCTAGCTGGGCCTAGGGGGCTTTTGTGTGAGCATGCTCAGTTCTTTCCGTAGGTGTCTGATTAGTGCCTGATTTCTTTTCAGCTCCTTTGTTGTGACCTTATGCAGGCACTGGAGAGACCATCCCTAGCCCCTATTCTGGCTACCTACAGAAGCAGTATCAGGCACAGTTTACAGTGCTTTGTAAGAGAAGACTTGAAAAGCCGCAGTCCCGTGCTTGGCTGAGTAACATAGCGGTTTGCTGTTGGCTGCTAAAGTAAGTCACCTTTCAAATACACACTCGCCCCGAGGGCTGGGCTAACTCCTCCTGTGAACACGGGAGTCCAAGAAATCCATACGAAACAGCACTGTTCCGTAACGCATGAGGTTGCCATGAGTCTACTAGTTGACAACAGGGTTTTTCTTTGGTCATTTCGTGGAGGTAGGGAAATACCTATCATGCCTTATGTTGATTCAGACTTTTAGGGCTCAGGTATATGAAGGACCTTAGTCAGTCTGAAGAAAACTTCAAGCTCCATCTGTGGTCAACACCTTGGAATTTTCATATAAACTAGATGATCCAATTGTTTTGTAACAAATCATAGCACAATTTAATGAATTAAAATAAGAGCAATAATTCATCTTTTTTGCGTAGGTCATTGAAGATATTAATTATTTGTACTTTTTTAGGATATTGTCATGGATTATATTTGTACTAAAGTATTCTTATCTTTTAGATATAAATTCAGTAAATGTTCAATATAATGAAAACAAAAGCTTTTTCTTTTAAAAGATCAATAAAATTGATAAAACTCTAGGCCAGGTAATCGCAGAATGAAGGGAAAAGACAAATTGCAGCATCTGAAATGGAAGATCTGACATAATTACAAATCTATTTTGTTACAGATTTACAGTAGAAACTAAAGAACTTCTTGCTCCAATTTTCAGCAACTATGATGAAGCAGAATTTAGCCTATGCTCAAAGACACCATCAAAGGCAGACATAGTTTTGGAGATGCTGGAAGCCAAGCAAGAACAATGGGGATTCTGAAGAGTCCTACATCTACACAAACATTTGAATTCCACCATATAAACTTTTCCTTAAAAGGAATTTTAAGTTCAACTGTACTCTCTGGTATCCTACCAAACATTTAGGGAAGAGATAAAACTTATTCTACGTAAGTTTTCTGAGAAAATAAATATGAAGTCACAAAAAATTTCAAGTAATTTTATGAGGCTACAGATATATTGATTCCAAAAGCATATTTATAATATACCAGAAAAACATTTTAATAAAATTTTAGAGATGAACAAAACAACATATAAAAATTACAAAGCATCACGATTAAGTGGCACTAATATCAGGAATATATTCATTTGAAAATGGCAATGCAAATAGTCTGAAACTAGAGAATTAATAATATTAAAATTTTAATACTCATTTGCGATAAAAATTTCAGTGATTCAGGAATAAAAGGAAACTAAAAAGAAGTTAATCCAACAATGGTTGCAGCAGTAGATTGACAAGGTGACTAGAGGTTCGAGCTGAATTCTGGAAAGGATGTGGAATGAGGAATTGTTAGCCTGGGTAGACTAGAGAAACAAATCCAGGGAGACTCATATGTTTATAAGAAAGAGTTCTATTTACAGGAAGATCACAGGCCAGTGGGTGGAAAGTCTTGTGGATCCAGAGGCATTGTGAGAATGTCAGCCCTGGAAGGGGTCTCCACATCACTCCTCCTGCTCCAGAGCTCTAACGTTACTCCTAGTATCTTGTCAATGGAGATGTCTCGCAGGGAGTGAGCAACCCCCTGTCTCTAGCGAGCTACTTTTTTCTCCTTAGCGCCTCCAAATGAAGTCATTAAGCTGAGACTTGGTTGTCAGGCTACAATCTACCCCTTCACTATTAAGTTTCAAATTGACAACAGATTTTGTAACTACCACAAGAAATATCATTTCTGATGTTAGATGGATCTTGGTTGAAAGACAAGAATACCAGAAAGATATTTACTTGTGTTTTGTTGACTCTGTGTCTCAAGCATGCAAAAGGACTAAGTTCAGAGATATTTTATGATTCTGAATTTACACATTTATTAATCAAAGAGGTAACAAATCATAGGACTAATATATTTATAACTAATATAACGATATATTTTAACATAATTCAAGGAATATACAGTCACACATTAGGCAGTACATGATAGATGGCTTACCTTACCAGTGGAGAGCTCAGAGTAGCATGGGGTCACCTCTGAATTGAAGGAACTCTGAGACTTGTCTGCTACCAGTAGTGCTTTTATACACTAAAGTAAAGAACTTCGCTTATGTCATTAATATGCAGCTAAGCCCTTCTGGTAATTTTGATAAGTTCTACCAGTGGGCATTTGGAGCTTGTTTATGTGTACCAAAAAACATGAGTAAGCATTTACCTTAGTGGGCCTCTTTCAATATGGAGTATCTTTTGCTCATGTCACTCTGCCAAGGCATTCAACTGTGTGGATCATAATGAATTATTGATAACCTTGAATAAAATGGGAATTCCATAACACCTTTTTGCACTCACAGGGAACTTGTATGTGGATCAAGAGGTAGTTGTCCAAACATAACAAGGAAATAGTGAATGGTTTAAAATAAGGAAAGGTGTGTGACAGTGGTGTATCCTCTTACCATACTTATTCAATATGTCTGCTAAGAAAGTCACCAGAGAAGTTGGTTTACATGAAGAAGAATGTGGCATCAGGATTGGAGAAAGGTTTGTTAACAACCTGCAGATAACTCGCTTGTTGAAAGTGAGGCAGGCTTGACACCCTTGCTGATGAAGATCAAGGATTATAGTCTTCAGTATAGATTATGACTCAATGTAAAGAAGACCAACATCCTTATAAAGGGACCAATAAGTAGCATCATGATAAATGAAGAAAAGATTCAAGTTTCCAAGGATTTTTTTTCTTGCATGTATTTATAATCAATGTTCTGGAAGCAGCAGTCAAGAGCTCAAAAGATAAGTTGCATTAGGTAAATCTGATGCAAATGTCATATTTAGAGTACTGAAAAGCAAAGCTTTGAGGACTGAAGTTGAGCTGGCTTCAATTTTCATTTGTCTCATGAATGTGAAAGTTAGACATTGAATAAGAAAGACCAAAGTTGAATCGATGCATGTGAATTATGGTGCTGGAGCAGAATATTGAACATAACTTTGACTGCTAATAGGACAAACCGACCTGTCTTGGAAGTATGACCAGTGCTCCTTAGACTAGAGACAAGGATGGCAATACGTTTTCTTACCGTGAACATTTTTGCCAGGAAAGATCAGTTCCTGGAGAAGGACATCATGTTTGGTAAACTATAGGGACAGTGAAAAAGAGGAAGGCCTTCAAGGGTATGGATTGATATCCTGGCTGGAAAAATGGGCTCCAGCATGGGCGATTGTGAGGATGCTACAGCACCAGGCAGTGTCCCCTTCTGTTGTGCAAGGTCACTATGGGTTGGAACCAGCTCTAAGGCATCTACCAACAACAAAAAAGGACAAACAAACCAAACTCACTGCCATTGAGTTGATTCCCATTAATAGTGACGCTACAGGGCTAAGGAGAATTGCCCTTTTGGGTTTCTGAGGCTCTAATTCTATACACAAGTAGAAAGCTTTAATCTTTTTCCTGTAGAGCAGTTTAAGGGTCAAACTGCTGGCCTTGAGATTAGCAGACCAATTTACCGCCAGTATATATCAGGGATCCTAAAGAGTCAAGGAAGTTAACCTAATAAAGGGCATATGGAAATCCTAGAGCTAGCATCCAATTTGTTAGTGAGAATTGAATGCATTTCTAAATTTGAAGAAAATGTAAAAATGCTTAATTTTACTACTTTTCTTGAATATGGTACTGAAGATCTTGGGTAACTTACTATGATAAAAATAAATAAAAGTCACATGGTCTATAAAGAAAAAATTAAATTAAAAAATTAGCAGTGCGTTTACTAGAGCTAATATGTAAATGTGACAGGTCCGCAGAGCAATGGTAATATGTGAAACGCAATTTGATGTCACTATTGTAGTCAAATTGGAAATAAAATGTGTTAAACACAGTTAACAGTAAAGAGACAACAAGAAATTCTTAGAGAGTAATTTAATAAAAATCTATGCAAAATCATAGAGTAAAAATGAGAAAACATTCGTGACAGAAACTAGAAAGCATTGAAAAAATGAAGAAATAGATCCCATTTATTAATCAAAAGATCCAATATGGCAATGCTGTCATTTTCTCTAAGAAATTATCTAAATACTTGAGGATGGGAAAAATTTTTACACGGGGCACAAAATATATAAATCCTACAAACAAAACAAAACCCCAACAATTTGTCTAAAATGCTTTGCATTCCGAAAATACTGTTAAGATATTGAAAAGACTGCCCAATATGATCGATGAAGATAGATTTGTGCATAAGAAAATGTGGTGAAGAAAACTGATGGTTTCTGGCTATCAAAAGATACAGTCTGGGGGCTTAAATGCTTGAAGGTAAACAAGCAGCTATCTAGTTCAGAAGCAAAAAAGCCCACATGGAAGAACACCAGCCTGTGTGATCATAAGGTGTTGAAGGGCTCAGGTATCAGGCATCAAAATAAAAAAAAAACCAAAACATATCATTGTGATTGAGGGGGTATGCAGAGTGGGGACCCAAAGCCCATCTGTAGGCTACTGGACATCCCCTTATGGAAGGGTCACGGGGAGGAGACAAGCCAGTCAGGGTGTAGGGTAGCAACGATGAAATGTACAACTTTCCTCTAGTTCCTAAGTGCTTGCTCCCCACTCCCCACCCCCTCACCCACCAACTATGATGATCCCAATTCTATCTTACAAGTCTGACTAGACCAGAGGATGTACACTGGTGCAGATACGAACTAGAAACACAGGGAATCTAGGGCAGATTATCCCTTCAGGATCAGTGGTGAGAATGGTGATACTGGGAGGGTGAGGGAGGGTGGGGTGGAAAGGTGGAACCGATTATGATAATAGGGATCTACATATAACCTCTTCCCTGGGGGATAAACAACAGAAAAGTGGTCGAAAGGAGACGTTGGATAGTGTATGATATGACAGAACAATAATTTATAAATTATCAAGGGTTCATGGGGGGCAGTGGCAGAGAAAGGAAAAAAATGAGGAGCTGATGCCAAGGGCATAAGTGGAGAGCAAATGTTTTGAGACTGATGAGGGCAATGAATGTACAAATGTGATTTACAAAATTGATGTATGTATGCATTGAGATGAGTTATATGAGCCCCCAATAAAATAAAAAAAGATAATGAAAAGGCAAGTGTTAGACTTAGAACAATAAACCTGCACATATAGTTTTTTAAGACTTACAATATATAAAACATTTTTTTACAAATGAAGAAGCTAAATATGCCCTAAGATTTACTTGGAAAGGGTTAGGAGGAAGGTGGGGGTTGGTTATAATTGAATTCATGACTGTATATGAAACAAAATTGATCAAGTTGTGAACTAAAAATTATTAGATATTATATGTTCTAACTAATTAAACTCAAAAAGAGCAATATGGTTTGGTGTTGAAGATGTGTGGTGATGGGAACATCAACATGTACAATACTCTTCTCTAAAATTTTCTGTATTAGAAGTTTCAAAATGTATATTGTTAAGTGTTATTAAGGAAAAACATATAGTTTTCTATATGTTTAGTTTCTATATATATAGTTATGCATAAGGCAGGGCCTATCCAATTTAAATTGAAACTCATTGTCAAATAATCAATTTCAATTTATAGTGATTCTATGTGATAGAGTGAAATTAATCCATAGAGTTCAGTTTCCAAGGCTATAATCTTTCTGGAAACAGACTTCCATCTTTTCCTCCCTTGAAGAATGTGGTAGCTACGTAATCTGTTGTCACTTTGAGACTATTAAGAGTAAAGGGGTGGAGTCCAGCCTGTCAATCAGGTTGCAGTTTGATGACATCATTTGGAGGCGCTAAGGAGATAAATAGCTCACTGGGGGCAGGAGACAGCTCACTCCCTGTGAGACATCTCCATTAACAAGACACCTAGAACTACACTAGAGCTGTGGAGCTGGAGGAACTGTGTGAACCCCTGACAGCACTGAGATGCTCACACCGTCACTGGATCTATAAGATTTTCCACCCACTGGTCTGTGATCTTCCTGCATTTGGCATCATTGCATGTGTTTCGTGAGTCTGAAAAAGACTTTATAGATTGGTATGGGACACATGGGCTAATATCAGACTATGGACTTGATCTGGTCAGGGCTGGGATGTTTTCTCAATATACAATTGCTCTTTTATATCAAGCTGTTTTATACACAAATGAGTGTCTATGAATTTGTTTCTCTAGTCCACCTGGACTGACACAGAGTAGCTGGTGGGTTTGAACCTCTGACCTAACAGTTTATAGATAAATTCATTGCCAATTAAATGATAATTCAAGAACTAACAATACTTGGCTTAGAAATGCAGATGATTGAATTATGTAAGAATTAATGCATCAGCTTGCCTCTAGATGACATATGAAATTCAAACTAACAACCTAATTTTGACAAAGATAAGAAAATTAAACTTCAAATGGAACTGAACTAAATAATTGGAAACTATATCCCAACCTTCTGATTATTGTAGATGTAGATGAAAAAAATTCATGCCAATATCAGTCTTTTATCTAATCATCCGTGGGTTTGAGGCATTGATGGATATCTGTTCCACACAAAACATAAGTCTTTTATAAAGTTCTCCTCTCTCTCTTTGTGTGTGTGTGTGTGTGTGTGTGTATGTGTGTGTGTGTTTCGGGTAGGAGTGGGGGTGTCTACCAGTACTAACCAGTTCTAATTAAATGTCCACCAGAAAAATCAACATATCAACACAAACAGATAAAGGGGCAAAATGGATTTCTTTTCACTCCTCATATATGCCAATGTAACGGTCTAGTGGGTTACAAATTGGGCTGTTAACTATAAGTTCGGTAGTTTGAAACCAACAGTCCCTTTTGGGGAGAAAGGTGTGGCTTTCTGCTTTAGTACAGCGTCCCAGCTTCAGAAACCCACAGTGGGCAATTCTACCCTTTCCTGTAGGGCCACTATGAGCATCAACTCCATGGCATTGACTATGCTAAATGCTCTTACCCTGGTTAACACAAATATTAAGAGCTGGGTTTTAGTCAAGAAAAGGTTGATGTTATTAAACCACCCAGAAGTTCCTCAGGTGAGAGACCCGGACAATTACTTAGGAAAAACCAGTCATTGAAAACCCTCAGGAGAACAATTGAATACTGATACACCTGAAGTTGTTAGGAATTGGAATTGATTTGATGATGGGCAACTTTTTTTGTGTGATGCTAAATGTAATGTAATCCTGCTTTCTTTCCAGGCTAAACATCTATCTCCTAGCATATCAGACTATAAGGAAAGCATACATGCCCTACTTTTAGTTAAATTCTCTCGCTTGTCTTTCCAGTGCCTAGAGAAGTTCCTGGCACATGTTGTTACTGTGGTTAGTTGCCATCAAGTCCATTTGAACCCAAGAAAATCCCAGGCATGCAGAAAGTAACTGCTCCATGTTACCAAGCTGTGGCCTTTTCAGAGCAGATGGCCATGCCTGTCATTCAAAGCAACTCTGGGTGGGCTAGAGCTGACATCTTTGGCTGGCAGTTGATCACATAAGCATTTGGGCTACCCAGAGATGACAGCCTGATGAAAAATAGGCCACAATGAATATGATTGAGAGAAGGAATACCCTCATGAATTAACAAAAACCTGCACTGAAATAATGATCCCACCTAACTCAGGGTCAAGAAAAAATGTGACCAGCTGGGAACTTCTATTATATCATTTCCCTGAAATTTCAAATGCTTTTCCCAGTAGTATAACTTTTTAACTTATATCACTAACTCGAACTGCTCTTGAGCTTATTGTTATTAGTTGGCCTCAAATGAGCTCCAACTCGTGTCAGTCCCACGTAAGACAGAATGGAAAGTTGCCTCTATTTGTACAATCGTCGAGATCTGTAGTATAATGTGAATCACTTCTTGCAGGCTTCATGTCAATCCCTGTCGTTATTAGTTCAGCTTCTCTGGCCATTCACTTCACCAGCCACACAGCTCTCCTTCCAGTCATTGGCCCCTTTTGCTGACACTGATGACATACCAAAGCACACACGCTGAAGTTTCATAATACTCCTTGACCCACAGGGTTTTCACCAGCTGAGAGTCCAAAGTAAATTACTAATAGTTTTCTTTTGTTTATTCTATTTGGGAGGTCCACTGAGACAGGATAAATCGGGTAGAAATGGGACTTTTGATAATACAGCTTCCAGCTTCAGGCCAACATGTAAGTCACAACAGTGTGACATGTTAATGAGTGATGGAGTAAACATGATCATTGCTTTATAGGAAATTAGCTCAACTTTCTTATGTACTGCAATTATTACCTCACATGCTTATTTCTATACCAAAGTTGCATGCTGTATTTAATTTTTACAAAGTATATTTTCAACTAAAATAGTTCTAGTAAATCTGAGTGTAAGTGAAAAAAGTATGGCTATAGAATTATAGTTCATAAATGCATGTACAGATTACTAGCAAAACATGTTTAAACATATCTCTGATTGATGACTGGCTGGAGACAAGTTCTCTTAGTCACTTAATCTCGCTTGTCTTAGTCTTGGTAGGGTGTCTTCATTACAGAGGTCTAATTAAAACAGTGGCTTCAGAAGGGATCTCCAGGGCCAGTGAACTTCAAGGGAGGGAGGTCAGCTCAGAAGGGTTGGCAACTGTTTTTTCCATATTCCAAAGAGATAGTCTTGATAAAATTTCTCTACGAACACAAAGTGATCATGGGGGCTTATTTGGAAGAAGTCTACTGCAAGCTGCATTGGTGAGAAAAAGGCTAAGAAAGTTGAGCTGAGGAACATTTTCCATCAAGATATGGCACCTACTCCTTCTTCCTGGCTAGCAAGGGCTAAGAGAATTTCATTGGAAACCTAACTTTATCCAACCTATATACTTAGTAGTGTCCTTCTGGCTTCTTTTTAATTTTAAAACCCCAAGAACATTTAAAATGAACACCTTTTGAGTCCTCCAAGAATGCCCGGATATGGTGTATATTGCAGAGCCCAGAATCCCTTAGGAAAGAGTTGAAGGGATCAGAAAACTGCCTTCAGAAATAGTCCCAGGTGAACAATATTAGACCTATAAACAATAATCTCACATTTTGATTTTTTGTTTAATAATATTAATGTTTAGCATTGCTTTTTAACTTATCCGCTAACATACTGCCACTGCCATTGAGTTGACACTGACCCAGAGAGTGTCTCCATGGGGTTTTCTAGGCTGTAAATATTTACAAATGGGAGATAGCTCCACCTTATTCTCACTGAGCAGCTGACAGTGCTACTAAGGGCCTTTCTGAAAAATTGCTCTAGATGAGGTTCAAACTTACAACACTAGCATCACTCACAACTGGACTGTGAGTGTAGTATGCTAATTAGTCAATAGTCTATATTATCTTTGTGATTGCAGGGGCAGTGAAATATTTAATCTGCTACTTTTAGCCAAAGTCTCTAACTCCCACCAAGCAGCCTTTCCCTACACAAATCTGGTAAGAAGGTGTGGGGAGATATTGATAGAATTCACCCGTGAGTCATTGTGACCAGGCTTCCCTGGAATGCCACCCATCCTCTTGAGCATACAACAAACAGGAGGAGGAATCTGTTACCAGCAAGAGCCATGTGTAGAGTGAGTCCCCTGGACTGGGATCCCCGTGCAGTGAATCTTCTGGATCAAGAAGACAGCTCTATCATCAGAGGAGCAGCAGCAGAAACAGGAATCAGAGCGTGGAACAGTGATCGACTGACTCTCCAGGCCCTGAGCAAGTCAAGCTGAGGGTTTCTGCGCAGGAGGCAGGCTTACTGGTGTGGGTGCTTCGGGGCACCTAAGTCAGAGAGCTGGGTTTGCCCACCCATGGGACTCGAGCAAAATGCCTTTCGGTTGGGGCTCACAATGCAGTGATATGCCCCTCTGGGGCATTTATTAACAGACGTGAAAGAACTTTGTTACGGGTTCTGATAAACAACTCAGCCCTGAGCATTTCTCACTGGCATTACAACTTGTTAACCTTCTTAATAAACCCCTTGTCATGAATTTTGTCTGTGAGTTCTGTGTAGCCTTTGCAATGGATTTTATTACCCAGAGAGGTCAATTAGAGACCATTTATTAAGACTACACCTTCATAACCAAGGCAGTTTCTAGAATCATTTTCACTATCAATCAGTTGTAACATATTTTATAGTGATGACCTTTACCGTATTTTAAACATCTGTGCATGTTTTCTATATGACTACCGCGATTAAAAAAAGTTGGAGCATAGACTACTTAGAACGTTTCCTAAAGATAGTCTTAGATGTATATATAAGATAGACCCTTTGCAAAGGAAAATGGGGCGCATTGAGAGAAATGTGTATTTTTTGCACCAGAGGGGAAGTAATAGCTGCTGCCCACTATAAGCTTGAGACTTCTCCGCACAGGGGTCGTTGCTCTGCGTCATGTCGCCTAACGGTGGAGCCAGGGGTTCCTGAGGCTTTCTCGTCATTGTTGAAGGAAGTCTGTGTGGGGTCTCAAAATCGCCCACTTCTCTGTAAACCTTAGCCCTCCGCCATTCCTGCCCCTCTAGGCAGCCCTCATGCTGTTATTTTTTTAACTTTATGTTTTCCCACACCATTATGATTTCCCCTGTCACTGAAGACATTAAATAGAGCATTCACCAACTGTTACTTTTTCTAAAAGATAAACCATAGGAAATCTGCTTAATAAACAGAGTCATTTTTGAGTGATTCTCTTCTACTCATTTCACTTGATAAAAGAAACTCCCATCCTTTGTTTCTGGAACAAGTCTTTCATCCTTTATCTTTAAATTCTCTAAGGCTAGATAAACTGTACATACTGTTGCAGTACATTTCATTTCCTTCCTTTAATTTCCTCCTCTTTTTTTTAAAGGTTGACTTTAGCCAATACTCTGAAACAGAATTAAAGTAACACTAAAACTCTATGTCCACCCTGGGAGCATGCAAGATGGCTGGAGTTCCCCCCGTGTGCCATGAAAGGGTTAACAAAATCTAAGTGTAGTAGATGTGTGGCCACAAGAATCGTTTTTGCCTGAAAGATCTTGGCTGCAGTTGCACCTCTAGCATTCACTATGTGTTTCAGTGTTTTCAGGAGTTTGGGTTGTCACCATCCTGAGAGGAAGGGATCACTCAACCTGACCCAGCATTATAGAAAGCATTCTAATAAATCCAAGTCATTTAAAACATAAAACTCAGCTACTACACAATTAGAGTTCTGTAAGTCCCAGGAGTCAGAAAGAATGTCACAAGTGACTAGATAACTCTGTTCAAATCACCAAATAAAACCTAGTTGCAGTAGTAAAAGCAAGGCCAGTTTATGAACGCCTCCCCAGTGCTAAACCATGTGTTGGTAAATGTTTGACAACTGGATCTCTGGGGATGGAGGTGTTCTGATTTATATTTGGTGTAAATGGTCCCGTAATGACTCGTTCCAAGCGACCTGGGTGGGAGACATCGTGAATATGGAGTCAGGAGGAAATGCCTGTTATTGGCCTTCGGGAGCTGAGCTGAGCTGAGCAGCACTAACACACTGCTTTGAGATGGATAAAAGAATGTATTTAAATTTGAATTTCAATTTTTAAATTGAAGTCACTGTTTTAGAAAGCATACATTCCAAGCATCAGATGTTTTTCTACTAAAAATTTAAAAATGCAAACAGGAAGAATGTTAAGGGTTGTCAGGCAAATATTGAAATGTCCCAAGTAAAATAGATAGATAAATTTCAAGTATAAATTGAGGGCAACATTGTTTCTGATACAGGCTTAAACACAGTTTAGGCAGACAATATAACTTCTATTTTGTCTCTATAATTAAATTTTTATGCTACTGGAAACTAATCTCAATAATTTGGGGATGAAATAAGGGTCTTCTCGGTTGGCACGTGCTACCCTTGTTAGCTGCTATCCAGTTGGATTTGGACTCATAGTGACCATAGCTACAACAGAACTAAACAACTCCAGGTCCTGCGCCATCTTCGCAATGGTTGTTATGTCTGAGCTTTTCAGTGGCGCCACTGGGTCAATCCATTTTGTCAAAGTTCTTTAACTGCCTTTCCACTTCACCAAGCAAGATGTCCCCCCATCCCCACCCCGCCTGGGACTGTAGGTCACTTTATTTTCCCTAAAGGACTTCAGTTTTAACTTTGGAACACAGAAGCTGAGAAGAGCGTGTTCATTTTCCACTTCATAATGTTATTTTTCTCCCTAGATAAAAAAGCACAGAGTAATGAGTAGTCTAACACAGAGTGGAGGGAAAAGGGAACAAAGAAAAGACGTACGGGGGAAATTTTCTGCTATTTATTATAACAGAAATATCAGACTACAGTGGATTATTGGAGTAGTGATTCTTGCATTTTGGCTAATGTTTCTGCTCCAAATATAGAACTACTAAGAATCTAATGTGTCCTAAGCACAATGAAGTTTTCTCTTATATTTTTCCTTTGAGAAACACTGATATTCCATATAAAAATCAGCCTTTTTAGGGAACCCATGGGAAGAGAACTTAAATGACCAAGGAAATCCAGAGGAGTTTAATATCACAGCAGCCAACAATATAATGGATTGATCTAATATAAACTGCCAGGTCCCATAGCAAATACACTGAAAGATTGCGTTTATAAAAAACAAAGCCTATCAGAAATCCCTGTAAAGGAGAGAGAGTGTGACAGATAGATAGGTAGATGACAGAGAGAGAGAGGAAAAGAGAAGAGAAGAGAGAGGTTGTGTTGGTTACATAATTTCATGTCAACTTGAAAACTAAGTGTAGGGGTGGAGTCACAGCCTGATGATGCTTCCTTGTGGGTGTGACCTTCTCGTGAGGATGATTCTGGGAGCTTCCTCTTTCTCTCTGCTTCACCTTCCTGTTAATAAACCATGGGGAGCCATGCTGGGTATTGAGTGAGTCCTGAAGATGCTTCCTCCACCACTGGATCCACATGATTTTGCACCCACTGGCATGTGACCCTCCTGCATTTTGCATCATTGTGTGTGGCTGGGGAGTCTGAAAAGAGATTTAAGGAATAGTATTGGACAAATGGGCTAATATTAGACTTGTGAACTTGATGTGGACTGGGCTGGGATGTTTTCCTGATATACAATTACTCTTTGATATAAAGCTCTTGCGTATACATATATGAGTACCTCTAAATTTGTATCTCTAGTCAACACAGCCGAACACAGAGATAAAAATCTTAAATTAGGGGAAGTGAATTTGCAATACATTTGTGAAATGAGACAGGCAGGCTGGAAGAGTGTCAGAGCACAGGTAAGACCCAGTGATTAGAAGCTGACCGGGTAATGCCCATTCTGGGAGAGAAAATCCCAGAGGCAAAGAAACTCAACCTGAGACCACTACACTGAAGCTTGGACCTGCCACTAGCCCCAGAGCATTATGCGCATGCCCACAAACGCCATCCATTAGCCAAAGTTTGCATAGTTTCCATTATTCTCTGTTTTGAGCCACGACCCATCTGACATCAGAATCTAAATCTAGATTTAGATTGCATTTCTGGAAGCTCTTTGAGGATATACAGCTGTAGCCATTGTTAAATGATCTTCAGCAAACATTTACTTGCATATGATCGCAATGTTTTTGTGACAATTTCCACCTTCTTTCGGGTTACCTAGGAGCCCTGGTGGTGCATTAGTTATGAGTCGGGTTGCTAAAGACAGGTCAGCAGTTTGAAACCACTAGCCACCCAATAAGAGAAAGGCAAAGCTTTCTACTCCTGTACATTTCCAGCCTCAAAAACCCACAGGGGCAGTTCTTCCCTGTCCTAGATGGTCACAAGGTGCTGGAATTGACTCCACAGCAGTGAGCTTGGCTGGGTGGTCTCTCTTCGTAATAGTATATTGATGGATTCCCCCCCCCCCCAAAATTAGCACAGATGGGTGAGTGCTTCTATTCATAAAGCCTTATTTTTTGCTAATGATTTTAGTACAGCTTTGGCTTCTTCCTTCAATATCACTGACTCTTGGACAAATTCTACCTCTTGAAATGGTTGACCAAGTCTTTTTGGTTCTGTGATGGTTAGCACTAATTTCAACTAGACACTGCTGGGTAAAGGCATCTGAAGAGCCCAACTTAGCAGTCAGAATGCAGCCTGAAGATCTCTCCTTGGGCATGTGACCTTTTGCAGAAGAAAGAGACTAAGAGAAGCGTTGAATGCTCTTCTACTGAATCTGGATCCTGCATCTGGGTCATTGATCTCCTGTTCTGTATATATTTTTCCTTTCTTCTACTTTGAAAAATAAAATTTAAATTTACCTAATTAGTTTGATTACACATTATGGAACAGTTGTATGGTATATAAATTGGGTGGAGCAAAGCCTCCTCCCAAAGAGGGATTCTATATAAAATGTTCCTCAGGGCACTCATTCACTTATCCATGGAATTATTCAATAACAAATTGTTTATTACACACAATATTACCTGGAATTTCTACCCGCCCTCCCCAGCCCCTCCAAAGAAAATAAAAAGAACCGTAACAGAATTAATAGAAAAATTTACTTGGAATTGGTCCCACTTCATGACAGTCCCATGTACGCAGAGTAGAATGGCATCTCATAGGATTTTGAAGGTCGTGACCTTTCAGACAGAGCTTGCCAGACATTTCTTCCACGGTGCATTGGGATGGATCCACATTTCCAGAATCTTTCATTATATCCAATACTTGTCTCTTTGTGCCAACAGACCATGTGTTAGCATTTAGGGACACATTTAGGGGCGACCAAGAGAAGGTTTTCTAACCTACTGAGAGACAAACCTACATCAACTAAATGTGTGCACCTTAATGTGAGTACTTTTGTTCTTGTTCTTAGATGCCCAGGAGTCTGGTATAATAACAACTCTATATGCAATGGAATGAAACACAACCTGATGCTGCACCATCTTCACAATGTTCATATGTTGGATTTCATTGCTGCAGCCACTGTGTCAATTCCTTACTGTAGTGCCTTCCTCCTGTATGCTGACCCTCTACTTTAACAAGTGTGATAGTTGGTTGTTTTGTGCCACCATGGCTCCCATAGGAACATGCGGGTGGAATTTAGCCTGTCAATCAGGTTGCAGCTTGATTGGAGGGTGACCAAGATAAATGGCTCACTGGAGGCAGGCCACCCTCTCTCCCTTTGCTTCACCTTCCTGTTGACAAGACAGAGTGAGATTTGCAAGAGCCCTGGAGAAGCTTCCATTGCCACTGGATTCATAAGACTTTGCATCCACTGGCCTGTGATCTTCCTGCATTTTGCACCATTGCATATGCTGTGTGAGTCTGAAGAGGGATGTATGGACTAGTATTGGGCTTATGGGCTAATATTTGACTTATGGACGATCTGGTATGGGCTGGGATATTTTCTTAATATACAATTACTCTTTGATATTAAGCTCTTTCTTATACATCTGTATGAATGCCTTTGTTTCTCTAGTCAACCCTGCCTAACACACCAAGTATGATGTCCTTTTTCTGTTCTCTCCTGATAACATGTCAAAAGTACTTGAGAGGAAGTTTCAACATCCTTGCTTCCAAGGACCATTCTGAGCATACTTCTTCCAAGAGAGAGTTATTTGTTCTTTTAGAAATTCATACCCCTCTCTTTTGATACATTTTGCAAGCAAAAAAATCCCATGTGTTGATTCTTGGTTCACTTTTCTTATTCAATGTGCACCTTTCACTTGCACATAAGGCGATTGAAGTGCCATGTGTTGTTCGATCTCTGTCACCTCCATGTGCTTTGATTGTGGATCCAAGCAAGACAAAATCCTCAACAACTTCAATCGTTTCTCCTTTTATCATGATGTTATCTATTGGTCCAGTTGGGGGAATTTTTGTTTCTTTTGCATTGAGTTGCAATACATACTGAAAGCTGAAATCCTTGATATCTATCAGCAAATACTCCCATTCATCCTCATTTTCAGCAAGCAAGGCTACTTTATCTTCATATCACAATTTGTTAATAAACCTTCTTCCAGTCCAGATCCTGTAATCTTCCTCATACAATCCAGCTCCTCTGATTAGTTGCTCAGCATACAGACTGGCTAAATATGGTGAGCAGTTATTTCCCTGATGCACACCTTTCTTGTTCTGTCTGCACAACTATTTCTTGATCCATGTACAAATTCCACATAAGCACAATGAAGTGTTCTGGAATCCCATTCTTAATATTATCCACAGTTTGTTATGAGCCACACAATCAAATATCTTGACATAGTCAATAAAACACAAGTAAGCATCTTTTTTTGGTATTCTTTGCTTTTAGTCAAGATCCATCTGACAGCAATGATGTCCCTTGTTCCACATCTCCTCCTGAGGAGAGACCGACAAGGGAGACATACCATAGGCAATAGGGTCTCTCTGAGCTTAAAAATGTAAATGGTTTCTTGTAAAGCTGTAATCTTGGTGAATACTTGAATGTTTCTTGGGGCAGGGTTTCTTGTTTAGGCAATTTGTTTATTCATGATTTTTACAAACTCTTTCCTGGGTCTTCTTTTTAGTGAGTACATAAGTGCAACTCTGGACAAAGATAGATTCAAAAAATTTAGAATGGAGTCTATAGCAAGGATGTCTGTGATACTTAGCATAACTCATTGAATATGTGCACAATTCTTTTAAGCTCAATTTAAAATATAAGATTTGTCCTGGGACTGTGTGACAGTTACATAATCTCCTGTTAACTTGAGAAAAAGGGTGAAGTCTAGCCTGTCAATCAGGTTGCAACTTGATAAACTCATTTGGAAGTGCAACAGAAATAAATAGCTCACTGGAAGCCAGACCCAATTCCTCTGTCTTCCATTTCCTGCTGCTGAGACACTCAAAGAGCTAGAGGAGAGATAAGGAGACTCACATCAGTGTTGAAATACTTCTACTGCCACTGGATCCACAAACCGTCTATCTGCTTGCCTGTGATCTTTCTGCATTCGGCATCATTGCATGTGCTGCATGTGTCTAAAAAGGAATTTATGGACTAGTATTGGACATATGGGCTAATATCGGACTTATAGACTTGATCTAGACTGGGCCTGGATTTTTTTTTAATATACACCTGCTCTTCTATTAAAGTTCTTTCTTATATACATATGGGTGTTTATGAATTTGTTTCGCTAAGCAACATGGACTAACAGAGACTGTCATTTAGGTTATGTAGCCGTCATGCGTAGCCTTGCTGTGCATATCTCTCAAGCCAGTAGAACCTGCTCTTTCAGAAGGAAGAAATTAGTGATCTGGAAAACAAACTGATGTATAAATGTATAGGCTTTACCAACTATTTTGCAGTTTCATATTGTCATGGTCCTGCTTAGTGTCTGTTACTCTCTCATTAAGTCATTACAATGTGTGAATTCTATATATTGCATGCTTCCATGGTTAATTTAATTTTATAGCTATCATTTTCATTCATGTATTATCTCCAGCAGCTCCATCAGATTTAAATCAAATTAAATATGACCTGCTTGATTGGCACAAAAAGAGGTCCCCTTCTCTGTTTTGTTTTGTTCTTTGTCAGTGGTTTGTTTTTGTTGTTTTGGTGTCTGGTTGTGTACTGTTGCTTTGTTTTCCTCTGTCTTGTTTTCGTGCATGTTAGTGTCTCCACAGGTCTGTGTGAATAGGACAGGCTGGATGAGCTATCTGGAGGAAAAACAGTGGGACTGACAGATCTGGGGGGACTTGAGGTGGGGAGAGGTAGGGGAATAAGAAACACAGGGACAAAGGAACAACATGAGACCCAAAATGGTAGTGAGGGGAAGTGGTAGGCCTGGTGGGGAATGATCAGGGTAAGCTTGCGTAGAGAAGAGGTATAGCTGTAGCCCAGGTGGGGACGGAGCATGGTAGTAGGGCAGGAGGAAAGTCAAGGGAGATGGAGGAAAGAGCAAGGAGTCAAGGGACATTTATGGAGGTCTAGACAAAGAAATGTACATGCAAATATATACATGAGGATGGGGAAATAGATCTATATTCTATATTTATAGGTTTAGTATTAAGGTGGCGGAAGGAACTTGGGCTTCTACTCAAGAACGCCCTCAATGCATGAATATTTCTTTTATTATATTGGCACTCTACGATGCTCACCCTCCCGACACAACTGCTGAAGCCAAATCGGGTGAACAAGTAAATGTGGTGAAGAAAGCTGATGGTGCCCGGCTATCAAAAGAGATAGTGCCTGGGGTCTTAAAGGCTTGAAGATAAACAAGCGGCCATCTAGCTCAGAAGCAACAAAACCCACATGGAAGAAGCACACCAGCCTGTGTGATCACGAGGTGCCAATGGGACCAGGTTTAAGAAATCATGCATCATTCACCATAGTGAATGAAGGGGGAAGTGCAGAGTGGAGCCCCATGGCCCACTTGTTGGCCACTGGAGATTCCCTCATAGAGGGGTTTAGGAGAGGAGATGGGTCAGTCAGGGTGTGATGTAGTACCGATGAAGAACACAGCTTTCCCCTAGATCCTGAATGCTTCCTCCCCCAACTACCATGATCCGAATTCTACCTTGCAGGACTGAATGGGGCAGAGGTTGTACACTGGTGCATATGGGAGCTGGAGGCACAGGGAATCCAGGGTGGACGATACCTTCAGGATCAGGGGTGTGAGGGGCGATACTGGGAGAGTAGAGTGTGAGTGGGTTGGAAAGGGGGAACTGATTACAAGGATCCACATGTAACCTCCTCCCTGGGAGACGGATGGCAGAGAAGGGGCGGGGGGAGACTCCGGATAGGGCAAGATATGGCAAAATAACCATCTATAAATTATCAAGGGCTCATGAGGGAGGGGGGCGCGGGGAGGGAGGGGGAAAAAAAGAGAACCTGATGCAAAGGGCTTAAGTGGAGAGCAAATGCTTTGAGAGTGATTAGGGCAAAGAATGCACGGATGTGCTTTATACAATTGATGTATGTATATGTGTGGATTGTGATAAGAGTTGTATGAGCCCCTAATAAAATGTAAAAAAAATACTCCCCCCCCCCCAAAAAAAAAGATGTCCCCTTCTCTTCCTCTGGCCCAACATGATGATAAGGATGTTCATGGGTGAGAGGGTGTTATTAGTAAGAGCCTAGGTTCTAGACCTCACAGGGAAAAGTCCACAGCTCTATGATTATGGGTTGCCACTCATCCACGCTGGTCCTTTAAAGTCTGTGAAGGCACTTCCTCGGGAGTCCTCTCAACGGCAGCTTTCATTGTTAGATGCTGTTCAGGCAGACCAACTCCTGAGACTTTACTGCTAAATGAGCAAAAATATTCGTGTATTCTGGGCCATCTCCATGACCGGCAGCTTTCTTCAGGTCTTTTCTTATCTGGATGTTTCAGTCTTTTTTTATGTGAAAAGGAGAGCAAAAAAAAAAAAAAAAAAAAGTAAGCCTATATATAATTAAAATGGTTTTTGCTAATTAAGAGGATGAAAAATAATGGCAAGTCTTATTATTTCTGATTACTTCCTTTCTTTTTATTCTGCTTCTAATTTCTTTTGTTTTATTTTCATCCATGGAGTTGTCTATGGCTGATGTTTGGTAGGAGATCTTCTGGTCTTTTTAGCACACCTTTGTCTGGAAGTTGTCCTGAAGCCTGTTCTGCATATCATAAAAATGTACAAGTCTCCACTGACAGATGCTTAGTGATCGTCCTTGAGATGTATTGATAGGAATCAAACCCATCCCTGAAATAGGCAGTACATACTTCTGCCTAGAACTATGCAACCATCAGCACCTTTAATGCTTCCTTGGGCACTCTATGTGTGAGGGACCTCTTCCACGTACATCATAAACACCTTTCTTCTCTATGTCTCTCGGAAACTTCTGCCAGTCATTGAAGTCCAGCAAACCCCCTCTCCCAAGAAACCGGCTCTTTATCAGGAGCTGAAGTCTTGAAAAACAAAAGTCTGAACTCTCCACCACAGGAAGAATATCCTCAGGCTTCCCAGACGCTTAAGTCTCCTAGCCCTCCTTAAAAGGAAAAGAGGAAAATGTATCTCATTCTTTATAATATGGAAAATACAATTAAATTCCTCCAGGAGGGTTATGAGACAGACACGCTAAGTTAACCTAATTGCTTCCTTGCCACAATAAAACGGCTTTATAATATTGACTAAGAAGAAATGACAAATTCTTAATGACTTTAGCAAGTTAAACAAAACATCAAACAACATCAGCAAGTAGTAGTAAAAGTGACTTTGGAATATTTTCAGATAAATTTGCATATGGAATTAATTTTCACCACATTATATACTTAGAAAAATTTTAAAGTCTTTTTGATAAATTTCAATATCAAATTGTTGCTTGTATTTCATTCCAATGTCACATAATTGTACTGAGAAAAGTAGGTGTTTTTAGTAGTTGAGTTACCTAAGTCCATTTTTAAAATTTTTTTCTCAAATTTATGATTCTTCCTTTATCTTTATATAGGAACTTTTGTTTAATTCTGAAAAGCCACAATCCAGCCAAGATTACACATTTTTCATTCTTTTCTTTTTTTGTTCCTTTAAAATATGTTTTGGAATAATTGAGCAAGCCATATTGTTTAATTCAACTAAAATATTGAATGTGTTGCCACGGACAAAGGAGCATCAAGTCGCACATGGTCTTTTCCCTCTCACTTTTAACGAAATCCTTCAGCTGAACCAAGCAATTGGAAAATGACCCTCTTTTTATGTGGACCAATCTATTGCATATACTTAGAAACAAATGCTAAATTACATTAAATTAGGTCATCTTAGTTTACATGGAATGAATTATGGTAAAAATTATCTGTGTACTATTAAGTTGGTTTTTTTGGTTGAATTATTAAGGCTGTTGGACTATATTCTTTCCACAAGGTTCACATATGTTTGAACTATAGTGTCATAAACCAGTATACAGTCAACATTAAAAGAAGAAAGAAAAAGTTCTATTTCCCCCATTGAATGTCTTCTTGTACTGTATGTGCACATAAAGATTTTAAAAATTAACATCCCTCAAAAATTCTGTTTGAGCAGGGCAATGATATAAGAACAAATTGTTCTTAAGTTGTAGCTAGAATTTAGTGAGATCCCCAAACCTATTATGGATCTGTGTTGTTGGTCTTTCCTTTTCAATTTATTATTAATTGGGAGTTAACACATACACCATTGTATTACATAGTTCAATCACATCAAGCAGAATTGTACAATTGCTACCACAATGAGTTTACAAACATTTTTTTTCTTTCTGGACCTCTTGACATCATCTCTCTTTACCCCATGACTACTCCACCCCAAGCTCTTATTCTACTTGCTGTCCCTGAAAGTTCATCAATCCTGGGTTTCATTTAAGGAAAACCAGAAATAATGTATTACACAACTTCAAGAGGGTGACCCCTAGTGACATAACCTCTGAGATACATCATAATATAAACAGACAAAACCAAAATAAAGCAGAATGTCTGTCATAGGATACTGGCCTTCAGGAAGGGAACACAGAATTCAGGGATGCTATAGCAAGATGTGGTGAAGAAATTAGATGGTTCCCAGGTAGCAGATAAAATAGATTCCAGGGGTAGACTTTTAAAAATGGCAACATGATAGGACACCCGTCCGGAGCTTCTGCTGCCAGACCAGAAAATTGGGAGCCAAGATTGAGGAAACGGGGTGGTAGAGCCCTGAAATTAGAACTAGGGTACTTGGGTCTCTCCTGAACACCATTTTTGTGTGGGATTTCCACTCACAAAGCAAACCAAGAACACTTTAAAGCGCTTTCGTTTTGGCGAGCCCATGGGCACTGCTGCAGTGACTGTCCAGGTTGATGCAATAAAGGGGGAAGAATCCCAGACACAAGGAGAATCCCACGTGGGGGCTCTCCACGCTGTTGGATGAGTTGAGCTCACAGCCTGGGGAGTGCCAGTGGAGGGTAGCCATAATTTAGAGTAGAAGAAAAAGCAGATTTTTACCTCAGGTAGAATGCAGTGTGGGAGAAAATAGGCAGATAGCTGGAGTCCAGGGAACAAATTTAATTCCAGTTGGCTGAGAAGGAAACAACCCACCTAATAAGCTGGATCTCTGCCTCTGGGGGTCAGCCTGACAGTCCCCAAATCAGAGCACATCACAAGCATAATAAAAAAAGGGTAAAATATATATTATTGGTTTAAAACTCAAACCCCAATCTGGTTGCTCAGTTCCAAGGAGCACATAGGCGGGGTCCCTAAATATAAATTAGCATAAGAAGAAACCTAGTTAAGGAATGCCAAAACTCAGTTACAGGGCCTGGCAGCTTTTTGGATAACAAACACCTGCTGTAGCAAATCTCAGCTTCAAACAGCACGGACCTGCAGCCTTGAGACAGTAGGAGACAATTTAATTTTATTTTATTCTAGCTGGCCAGGGGGATAAAAAAAATTAAAAATAAAATCCTCTGATTTAGTAGCACCAGCCGTCTAGAAAGGACAATAAGCCCAGCTTCCCTCTCAGTGATTCTACATATGGCTGGGAGGCCCTGCCTCTCCTGGGGCCCTAGACCAGGCTATGGGAACACCCCAGGCTCCACCCCTGCAGCAGTGCTAAATACAGCACAAGGCAGGTACACCAGCGAAATCCAGCACTCAACTGACGTCTGGCCACAGGTGCAATCTTGCCTTTAAAGTAATCCCACACAGCATCTGTGGAACCCTACATCAAACGGGTACACTACCCTGCTACCTTGAGGAAGAGTTGGAACTCCTCCAGCCACATGGACAGGTGATCAAGTCTCAGTTATCTCCTTACCTACTACTCAATTTCTTCTCTCTTTATTTCTTTATTCACTAGCCCTTCTATCTTTCCCACCGCAGTCAGGCTCAACATGCTCATATTTGTGTTGGTTCCCCCCCCCCCTCTTTTTTTCTTTTCCCTCTATGTCCTCTTCTCTCCCACTCTCTCCTATCATATGCCACTACTGGCTTCCAGGTCATTACCCTCCACTTAGGGAAAGTCAACGCAAATAGCAGGAAGAACTCTAGTCTGCCCTCTGTGGGAGTGCTGTACACCACGCAAGGCAGCTGGGATAAACATCTACACCATGCTGCACTGCTGAGGAAACCTCCGTTGGGCCTCTCAGGCAATCTTGTCAACTAGGGCAATTCTGCCCAGCATCACTGGGTCCCTGCATTGGAAGGAGATACCAACCTGCCATTGTGGGGCAGGATTTAAACCACTCTGGCCCCACATTCAAGCAATATAGGATCAGCTATCCCTTTATTCTTTATTTCCTCTTTCTCACTTTCCTCCCTCTTTACCATCACAGCCGATCTTAGCGAACACAGTTGGGTCCCCCCACCCCCTTCTTTCTCTTTCTTCTCTTTTTCTTTATTTCCTCTTCCTGTCTTTGGTCTCCTGATTCTCTCTTTGCTTGTATGATTCTCTCTTCTCCCTCTCATTCCTTTCACATGCCACTGCTGGATCCTAGACCCCTACACTCTGCCTAGGGCAACACTGTCATCCCAGTGGGCAGTGTGACACTTAAGACAGCGCTGCACACAGGACAAGTCAGTGCTACACACAGCACAGCAGAGGGTCAGCAATTTCGTTATCTATTTTTAAAATTCCCTCTCCTTTTCCTTGTTTTTCTCTTCTTTTTTCTTTCTTTGTGTTCATCCATCACGTTTTCTTCTTTTCTCCACTTCGTCTAGCTCTTCTCCATTTCCTACCACATGCGCAGAAGATTCATTTATCCATTTTATTGTCTTCTTTTCTTTCTTTCTTCCCTTGTTTCTTTTTTACTCTTTTCACTTTTGTTTACTCTGTGCTTTTTAGTTCTGTGTGTGTGAGTGGGTGTCAGTTTTCTCGGCATTGTTACGCCAGTCTGTGCTCCCCTCTTTCTTTTCCCTCTCCTTTCACTATCTCTCCTGTCAGAAGCCACTAGCAGCCTCCACGACACTCCCCTCTGCCTAGGGCAACTCTGAAGGCCCAACTGGGGGAGCTCCCACCCACATTTATTTGCTTGGCAAGCAGCTGGAGAATTCATGCCGGTCTTCTGCCACACACCAAGCAGCCTGGGGTTCTCCCCTACAAAAAGTGGGGGCATCCACAGCCTAAAGCCCGAGGCCCTACAAGTGACTGGGGGAAACACCTGACCACCACTGGTGGGGCTTCACACTACTGCAGGAACACCCACCCAACCTCCAAGGCATCTCTCTGTCTATGGTAATTCAGCTTCAGCCACAGAGCTCAACACCAATGAGGGTATACCCACATGCCCTCCTCAATACTACAGTTTCAGAGGAAAACACCACATGCCAGCCAAGGTGCTCCAAGAATGGTGACTTAGAGATTGGCAAAGGACGCTATGATCTCATGGGCCTAAAACAACCCAACAAGTGTCACATGAGAGGAATATCCAATACACATTCCAAGTAACGGAATACTGGACAGGTAGGATAAGAGCGAAACCACAAGAAGATATAGTGATAGCCTGACCCCTCAGTACAGCTACCAGCAGGTAGTTCATAGAAGTACTCATACGAATCCCCTAAGAGAGAGCCCAGGGCTCTTTGACTCAGGAAGATGGCTCCAGGCTCCTCTAAAGCAACATGTAAACAGCAACCAGTTCTAACAGCTTCAACGAAAAAGCAGGAGAAACAGAAGACAATGCTGGAAGAAGCCATGAACCTAATGATGGGCATAGAAGTAGATATTGACCTGCCACAAAAAGAAATTTTCAAAATTCTGATTGAAGTCATAAAGGATATGAGGGAAACAAAGCAGAAAAAGATGAAATGATAGAGGAGATAGAGGCAACACACGAAAGGGAAATACATGAGTTAAGGAATGAAATAACCAAATCCAGTGACAAATTGACAGACCAGGCCAATAGGCTTGAGGTGGCAGAGAATTGCACCAGTGACCTAGAGATAACCAAGCAGATCTCAGCAAACAGGAAAAGCAATCAAATAAAACAATCAAAGAAACTGAAGAAAACTTGAGAGCCATGTCTGATGCTATGAAAGAAACAATATTAGAATAATTGGACTTCTGGAAAAAGACACAAAAAGAAGTCAACAGCAAAAATAGCAAGGGGATTCTTAGAGGAAAACTTCACCAGCTTAATAAATGAAAATCAGGCAACCATTCAAGAGACTGAAAGAACACCAGCCAGACGGGATTTCAAGGAAATCCAATTAATACAACATTTATTCAAATGTATGGGCCACCTATTAAGCTAATGTTGAAGAAATTGAGCCTCATCGAAGATGCATTGACAATTATTGGGGATTGGAGTGAGAAAGTCAGAAACTAAGAGGAAGGAAAAAAGTTGTAAAATATTGTCTTGATGATAGAAACAAAACTGGATGGTCCATGATAAAACTTTCCAAGACTGATGATGTATTCATAACAAATACTCTGTTATGACAACACAAATGGCAACTAGACACTTGGACCTCTCCAGACATACTACATAGAAATCAAATGGACACTACCCGTGAGAGGAGATCGTGTAGAAGCACATTATTAGTAGCTAAAATGAGGCAAGGTGCTGACTGTGGAACACACCACCTACTTAATATGCAAGTTCAGGTTAAAGCTGAACAACATTAAACAAGTCCACAAGAACGAAAATATGACCTTAAGTCTATACCATGTGCATTTCAAGAAGAGATTTGCCGCATGGAGCCCTAATGACAGAAAGTCTGATGAGAGAATAAGGACATCCGGGACATCATTCATGAGGTAAGGAAAGGCCATTACAGAGGCAGGAAGGATAGTGAAGATCAAAGTGAACATCAGAAGAGACTCTGAAATGAAACTTGCTTTTAAAAATAGAGTAGCGTGCTCGCTTCGGCAGCACATATACTAAAATTGGAACGATACAGAGAAGATTAGCATGGCTCCTGCGCAAGGATGACATGCAAATTCGTGAAGCGCTCCATATTTTTCACAAAAAAAATAGAGTAGCTAGGTAAATGAAAGAAGTAATTAAGTCAAAGAGCTGAATTGAAAATTTCAGAGTAGCTAGAGAATACTAAGTCAAAATTATAATAAAATGCGTAAATATCTAGAGTTAGAAAACCAAATGGGAAGAACATGCTCAGTATATATTGAACTGAAAGAGCTAAAAAAAAAAAACCAAGCCTTGAGTTGCAAGATTGGAAATTTCTAGGGGCAAAATATTGAATGATGCATGGAAGATGAATAAACAGATTCACTGTACCAAAAAGAACTAGTTAGCATTTTCCTATTTCAGGAAGTAGCATATGAGCTTGAACCAAAGATACTGAAATTTTGAGAAAAGTCAGAATTCCAGAACACTTAACTGTGCTCAGGCTGAAACAGTATGGATCAGGAGGCAGTTGCACCAAAAGAACAAGGTCATATTGTATGTTTTAAAATTAGGAAAGGTGTGCACCTGGATTGTGTTCCTCTCACCATGTTTAATCATTCTATATGCTGACCAAATATCCAGAGAAGTTGGATTATATGAAGAAGAATGTGGGATAAGGATTGGAGGAAGGCTTATTAACCACCTGCCCAAAACAGATGACACAACCAGTGAGGAGGACTTGAAGCACTTGCTGATGAAGACTAAGGGATGCAGCCTTGAACGTAAATGACAATTCAGTTCAAAGAAGACCAAAATCCTCATAACTGAACCAATAGGTAACATGGTAAATGGAAAAAGTTCGAAGGATTTTGTCTTGTTTGGATCCACAATGAGTGCTCATGGAATGATGAGTCAAGAGACAAAGAACAACAGAAAACATTCCATTTCATCAATCTGCTGCACAGGAAATCCTTAGAGTATTGAAGAGCAAGGATATTACCTTAAGGATAAAGGTGTGCCTGACCCAAGTCAGGCTAGTTTCAATTGTCTAATATGCATGTGAGAATTGGACCTTGAATAAAGAAGACTGAAGAAGACTCATAAGGCTGAGTGTTCTCTAGGGGAAATGAGGGAGAGATTTTGTCTTACATATTTTGGGCATGTTGTCAGGAGAGACCACTCACTGAAGAAGGACATCATGCTTGATAAAGTAGAGAAGCAGCAAAAAAGAGGAAGGCCGTCAAGGAGATGGACTGACACCATGGCTTCCACCATGGGCTCAACCATAGCAACAATTGCGAGGATGGTGCAGGACTGGACAATGTTTTACTCAGTTGTGTGTAAGGTTGCTGCGAGTCAGAACCAACGAGGTGTCATGTAACAACAACAACAAAACTTCAAGTTTACCTCTCAATCTCTTTCCCTATCATTGTCCCCTATCTATCATGCTTCTCATGCCTTTGCTGTCTATATGTGTTTTCGTTCGCACTGTTTCCCTCAACAAAAGCCATTGCCTCTGCCCACTGATGCTTTATCTTTTCACCCTTTGCAACCCTCAAATCCTCCTCACATGATTATTCTGAGGCTAAGCCCACTGTTGTTGTGTCAAGTCTGACTCATAGTGGGCACATGTAAGGTTTCTGAACCTGTAAGTCTTAAAACGAACAGGTAAACTCAACCTTCTCTCCTGGGCCACATGGTGGTTTTGAAATGCTGACCTTGGGATTAACAGTCCAAGTTTACTGGGGGGTGCCATCAAGATTTTCATCAGTGCCAATTGGATGTACATTCTCTCTCTGTCTCCCCCTCCCCTTCTCCCCATTTCCTCACTATTGCAGGTATTAAGTTATCTCCACACTTGGTATATCTTTCCAAATGATAATAAGTGTCCATTAACCTAATTCTAGATTTCATTCCTTGCCTTCTAATAATCAACAGGAAACAAATGACATTGCTTCTAATGAGACTACAGAGAAATGGGAATTGGAAAAAGGAAATTACTGGCTAAATTTTAATATTTTTCATAGTGGAGGAAAAAATAGCAACCCTCATACAAAGAAATAGCTAAAAACATTAGATAAAAGTGCATTCAATAAATTTATCTCTGGTAGATTGAAAAAAGTGTCCTTATTCTTCATCTCTTCTGTATCCCCTTGCATTTATCTTTGTTATTTGCTTTAGTGTATATACATATATAGATATACACTAAATATATTTAAAAGAAAATCTTTAGAAATATATTTATCATACATATATTTATCATACGTATATATATATATATTTAGCATATATATATGCTAAAATTCAAACCAATCTTCTAAAAGGGCTTGTTTCTTCTTATACATTGTAACTCTGCTTAGTTCCATAAAGGCTGCCTCTGTGCACACTTGGAAACAATGTAAGATCCAGAAGGAGCGAAGCTAATTTTCCTAGCAATAACCAGTCTAGCAGTAAATATGAGCAGCTCTAGCGCAATATAGGATCTATTCAATCTACGTCAGACACACATACTTATGATGTAGTTGGATACGTATTCCATTATACATCAAACTTTTCATGCCTTGTCATCTAGCATGTGCTTGATGTTGTTGTTAGGTGTCATGAAGTCAGTTCAGACCCACTGAGACATTCTGAACAGCAGAAGCAAACACGTCCTAGTTTTGTGACATCCTCACAGCTGTTCCTGTGTTTGAGCTCATTGTTGCGGCCACTGTGCCAGCCCATCTCCTGCAGGGTCTTCCTCTTTTTGTTGTCCCTCTACTTTATCAAGCATGATACCCTTCTCCAGGGACTGGTTTATCCTGACATGGTGTCCAAATATGTAAGATGAACCTTTGCCATCCTTGTCTCTAAGGAACACTCTGGCTATACTTCTTCCAAGATAGAGCTGTTTGTCCTTTTAGCAGTCCATGGTATATTGAATACTCTCTAGCACAATTCAAGCACATCGATTCTTCTAAGGTCTTCCTTATTCAATTTTCAACTTTTACATGCTTATGAGGCAAGTGAAAATACTATGGTTTGGGTCAGGCACATTTAGTACTCAAAGCAACATAGCTCAATAATGGCACTATAAAAAGTAAATAATAAAAAATAAAACTTTAAAAATACCAAAATACATAGTGCTATCCACAGAGAGAAAGAAATATAAAATATGCTGAAAACTAAAATGTATGTGTGTGTATAAAATACACATACAAAAGCACAATGGCCTATATATCCTAAATATCAACAATTATATAGTAACTTAAGCTACTTATTAATGAAAAATTATCTCAAATTGTATAAACAAACAAAATGAAATATTCTGCTGTATTTGAGGGGAAAAACATGACAGAACTATCAGGAGAATTAAAAATGAAACACTAATATATGAGACAAATGCAAATAAAATGTGAAAAAGCAGAAAGAACTCTAACATGTAAAATGGAAATGAAAAACATTCAATAAGAAAAGAAATGTCACTGTATAAGGCCTAAATTAAATTAAAGGAGCCCAGATGCCTTAGTGGTTACACATTGGGCTAACATCAAAGTCAGCGGTTTGAAGCTACCAGCCACTCCTCAGGAGAACCATGAAGCTTCTATCCCCATAGACAGTTACTGTCTCAGAAACCCTTTTTCAGAACAGTTTTTTTCTTGAGGTATAAAGAGTATCTTTTTTATTGTTTTGGACTACATATTAACATAAGCATTTGACAGGGCAATCAATAGAACAAACAAATCTGGCTTGGAAGAAGTACAGCTAGAATGTTCCTTAAAAGTGACAATGGCAAAGAACAAAACAAAACACATCAAGAAAGAAAAGCTTGTAGTTAGTTCAAGGATCGTTTGTTGGCCTTTAGGAGTGTTTTCCAGTTCAGTTGTTGTTGTTTTGTTGTATACTGCTGCTTTGTTTTCCTCTGTCTTGTTTTTGTGCATGTTATTATCTCCACGGTCTGTCTAAATAAGATAGGCTGGATGAACTATCTGGAGGAAAAACAACGGGACCGACAGTTCCGGGGGGACTTGGGATAGGGGGAGGTGGGAGGTAAGGAAGTAGTGTTAACTAACCCAGGGACCAAGGAACAACATGGGATCCAAATTGGTGGTGAGGTGGGAGTGGCAGGTCTGGTAGGGAATGATCAAGGGTAAGGTAAGGTAATGAAGAGGTTTAGCTGTACCCCAGGTGGGGACGGAGCATGATAGTGGGGCAGGAGGAAAGTCAAAGGAAATAGCGGAAAGAGCTAGGAGGCAAAGAGCATTTATAGAGGTCTACACAAAGACATGTACATGCAAATATATAAATGAGGATGGGGAAATAGGTCTATGTGCCTATATTTATAGGTTTAGTATTAAGGTGGTGGAAGGACCTTAGACCTATACTCAAGCACTCCCTCAATGCCTGAATACTTTCTTCCATTAAATTGGCATTCTATGATGCTCACCCTCCTGACACAACCACTGAAGCCAAAGTGGGTGAACAAGCAAATGTGGTGAAGAAAGCTGATGGTGCCCGGCTATCAAAAGAGATAGTGTCTGGGGTCTTAAAGGCTTGAATTTAAACAAGCGGCCATCTAGCTCAGAAGCAACAAAGCCCACATGGAAGAAAACAACAGCCTGTGTGATCACGTGGTTCCAAAGGGATCAGTTATCAGGCATCAAAGAACAAAAAATCATATCATTGGCTACACACCTACATGATACGATCGCCGAAGACAAACGGGTGCATAAGCAAATGTGGCGAAGAAAGCTGATGGTGCCTGGCTATCAAAAGAGATAGTGTCTGGGGTCTTAAAGGCTTGAAGGTGATCACGTGGCCATCTAGCTCAGAAGCAACAAAGCCCACATGGAAGAAGCACACCAGCCTGTGTGATCACGAGGTATCAAAGGAATCAGGTATAAGGCATCATCAAAAAAAAAAAATCTTACCATAATGAATGAAGGGGGAAGTGCAGAGTAGAGACCCAAAGCCCATTTGTTGGCCAGTGGAGATCCCCTCACAGATAGATCTAGAGGAGGAGATGGGTCAGTCAGGGTGCGATGTAGCACCGAAGAAGAATACAGCTTTCCTCCAGTTTCTGAATGCTTCCTCCTCGCTAACTACCATGATCCGAATTCTACCTTGAAAATCTGGATAGAGCAGAGGTTGTACACTGGTGCAGATAGGAGCTGGAGGCACAGGGAATATAGGGAGGATGATATCTTCAGGACCAGGGGTGTGATGGGTGATTCTGGGAGGGTAGAGGGTGAATGGGTTGGAAAGAGGGAACCGATTATAAGGATCTACATTTGACCTCCTCCCTGGGGGACGGACAACAGAGAAGCGGGTGAAGGAAGACGCCAGATAGGGCAAGATATGACAAAATAATACTTTATAAATGATCAAGGGCTCATGAGGGAGGGGGGAGCGGGGAGGGAGGGGAAAAAAGAATACTTGATTCAATGGGCTTAAGTGGAGAACAAATGCTCTAAAAATGATCAGGGTAAAGCATGTACAGATGTGCTTTATACAATTGATGTATGTATGGATTGTGATAAGAGTTGTATGAGTCCCGAATAAAATGTTAAAAAAAAGTACAAAATAAAGTGACAATGGCCAGACTTTGTCTCATATGCTTAGGCCATGTTGTCAAGATAGACAATTCTCTGGAAAAGGACATAAAGCTTGGTAAAGTACCATATATACTCGTGTACAAGCTGAGTTTTTCAGCACAAAAAATGTGCTGAAAAACTGGGGGAGTTTGACTTATACATGGGTCAGTGGAAACCCAGGGAGGTGTAACATCTCGCTGCTCCTTACCCTCCTTCCAACCCGAGGTAACTGGACGAGCGCCTGTTATCTCACGGGTGATGGCTGTTTCTTCTCTGTTCATTCAAAGCCCCACTGACACTGCAGAGCTTTGAATGGTTTGTTTACTCACATCTAACCAATCAGAGCCGCCCTATGACGTGGATGGCTCCAATTTGCAGAAGCACCCTTAGTGATTCACTTACACCGGCAGCTGAAATAGTAAGGATGTGTCTGTGGCTGTGCTCCGTCTCTCCCCTCTGGTCTCTGTGTTAATTCACATCCTGCATCCCCCGCCCACATGGACTTCCCCCCCCCCCTTTCTGGATAACACATAACGGGGTGGGGGGGGCATTACCATGAAAGTTCTTTTTCAAAGTCTTGTTTTTTTATCCTATTAGAAATGGATACTCATGAACCCAAACTAAAACGCTGGTCATACGAGGCTGGTTTCAAAATGAAGTTTGTGTCAAGAGCAGAAGAGAGCAATAACAGTATTGCAAGTAGGGAATTCTGTATTGATGAAAAGCAAGTGAGGGAGTGGCAGAAAATGAAGGCTGACTTGGAATAGATTCCCAAAGCTAGAAAAGCGCATCGTGGTTTAACATCTTTTTATGGGGCTCTAGAGAGTGAATTGCATGAATGGGTTATGAAGTGTTGTCAAAATGGTTACTATGGAACATGCATGGGAATCCACATACGTGCTCTACAAATGGCTAAGGATATAAATATAAAGCACCAGGCATTGAAAAATTTGCTTCATCAGCAGGATGGTGTGCCCACTTCATGAATAGGTTTGACCTATGTTTGAGAAAAAGAACAATGATTTCATGTTTGAGACAAGGAACAATGATTTCCCAGAAATTGCCACAAAACCTTGAAGAAAAAATTATGTCATTCCAGTCATTTATTATAAAACAAAGAAGGACTTATACTTATGACCTGGCAGATATTGGGAATATGGATGAAACTGCCATGACTTTTGATCTTCCAAGCAACAGAACTGTGGCAAGTTTAGGAAAAACAAACAAACATTTTTCTCAAAACCACAGGTAATGGGAAAAAAAAACACTTAACTGTTGTTCTATCATGTTTGGCTAATGAAACTAAGCTGTGTCCTGTCATAGTTTAAAAAGAAAGATCTTGCCTAAGAAGATCAATTTACCATGTGTGTGCACATGTTAAAGGCTGTGTGTGCACATATGGATGAAGACGGAACAAAAAATTGGCTGGAAGAAATTTGGAACCGACGACCAGGAGCAGCCTTAAAGAAAAATCCATCGTTACTTGTTTGGGATATGTTCAGAGTCCACCTATCGGATGACATAAAAAATTTGGAAAAATCTAGTAAAGTTACTTTAGCCATGATTCCAGGTGGGCTTACATGTGTACTGAAGCCTCTGGATGTATCTTTGAATAAGCCTTTTAAAGACCGTGTGAGAAGGGTGTGGCATGAATGGATGTCATCTGGTCAAGCCCGACTAACAAAGGAAGAGATCTGACATAGAGTTAATAGTAAAGTGGGTTCAAGATGCATGGGAAGACATTCCAGAAGACATAGTATGACGCGCCTTCCAGAAATGTAGTATTAGTAATGCTATGGATGCCAGTGAAGACTGTGCTTTGTATGAAAATGACAGCAGTGATGGTGATGATGGCGATCTCAGTTAGGACAGCGTGTATGATGACCTCACACCAGCTGAAGCTCCGCATTGGGATATGGATGATGATGAGGAATCCAGTTTTGAAGGATTTTAACTCTTTGCATTTTAGCTTGGTTGCTGATTTTGCTTAGGGAATAGTACTCTTTAGGTATCATTGTTGATACCTTATTGTTTTTGTTGAACCTATTTTCCACTCACTGTACTGGTTTACTAATGTTAAATGACTTGTCCTTTTATTTATGTTTTTTATTTAAAATAAATATTTAAATACATTGCCTCACTGATGTCTCAATTTTTAGTAATTTTATTTTCATTTGTTTTGATTACTGAAACTCACCAATAGCTTCTGCATTTTCCACCCTAGGCTTATACTCGAGTCAATCAGTTTTTCTGGTTTCCCAGGCAATAATTAGGTACCTCAGCTTATACTCAGGTCGGCTTATAATCGATTATATTCGGTAGATGGTGAGTGAAGAAGAAGGAGAAGGAGGTCCTCAAGGAGATGGATTATGAAATAATAATAATAATAATAATAGGAGCACAAACTATTTCAGAGAACTATGCAGATCTACATTACAGAATTGTTGAACACATAATGTTAACGAAGATACAGTAAACATAATGGAGCCTATAGGATAAATACGGTTTATAACTAAAGTCATAAATTGTATAGTATGATTGCGTTGAGCTGTGAGTCACATGGTTGGTAGTTGGAGACCACCAACAGCTCAAGCCTGATTTCATGGAAGTGAGAACTCTATGGAGTTCTGCCTTTTTTAAATTAAAGACTAAAATATATGTAAGGATTAAAAATAATTGAGTGCTCTTTTTAAAGGACTATGATAATACAGCAAAATATACCAAATGAAAGTAAAAAGAAAGAATGAATAAATATCAGGGTAGGGGTCCCAACACACAAACGGGTCCTAAGGAGTGACTTTGTGATTATGGAAAATGATAAAGACGTAGTGGGGCGCAGGGGCTCCTTGTCTCTGTCAGGACCAAGAGTGAATGTATTTTCCAATGGGTACATAGAATGGGGCTTACAGGTCTTTCAAAGGACATACATGTCATACAGTGAATTTATAACATAATCAATGGGTAATAGAATCGGATATCATAATGAATAGACAATAGAAATGACTCATCATTTGGACTTAGTGCGAGTTGACCTTTAATGCCCCTGAGACCTCCCCAGGGGAGCACGCTAAGATGAGTGTCAGCAAGAGAACTCAGCAGATGGTTTGCTGCATTTTAAGGTGGGTTGCCTATAGAACCTGATTGCTCTTGTCTCGAGATTACCTCCAGGCACAGCGAACTGCCAGATGTCGGCATGATTCATCTGATATGGTAGATTCTTTATGACGGTTCCTTTATGGGAGGATTATAGGATTAAAGGAGCCACAGCAGGTGTATTAAGATTTATTTATATCTCAGAAACCATGAGGGTCTTCCCCCACTGAGGTTGGCTTTCCAGACCTATCATTACGGCAGTAGAGGATTTAGCTGCATTACTTTCTCAGTGTACTACAAATACAGATAAATGCTAACAAAGACAACAATGAAAACATCCCCATCTTGATATTTCAAAGAGAGTAACATTGGCAATCAACTAGGTGATTCAATTAAAAATTGCTGGTGTGGCGACAATACACAAAACCAAAGTAGAGCTGCCAAGAGTTACATTACTCTCCAAACAGAAGAACTCTGAAACTAATTGAAATGTCAACTTTGTTTAGCTTAATGAAAATGTGTGAGCAAACTTAGAAATTTTCTCTCTGAAAACAAAAACAGCTCTCATACGAACTGCCTTTGAGAAATAAAGGATGTTCTTGCAATACAATGCATTTGTTTTAGTTGCTGAATGGATGTTTTTTAATAGGTCAATGAAGTTAAATTTCTTATGAGTTGCCTAAACCTTATACTAAAATTATTAAAATTGCCAAATATTATTTTGTATTTCTCATTTTTATCTAATCTGAATTATGTCATATTTGCATAAATGAGGAGACTTCAAAAGTTTATTGGGGAAAAAATCCTTTAATTACAAACTCCCATGGACTTTCTGAAACTCCTGATATATTTTCAAGTTGAATTATTGCATACACCCTGTTTATCTTGAAAAAAAAATGCGGTTAAAATGTTCCATAGAATCAAGGATGGCAATACTTTTAATACAGTCTTTGGAAATGTAATCAGGAGGGGCCAGTCCCTAGAGAAGGACATCATGCTGGTAAAGGAGGGGGCAACAGCAAAGATAAAAGACCTCTATGAGATGGATTGACACAGAGGCTACACTAATGGACTCACACTTAGGAATTATTCTGAGGATGACACAGACAAAGCAGTATTTTGCTCTTATGTGCCGTATATACTTGTGTATACAGCGGGTTTTTTAAAGCACATTTTTTAATGCAGTTTTTTGGTAAAGTTTGGTGCCTTGGCAGATATTCAGGTCGGCTTATACTCGAGTATATATTGTACATTGAATTACTATAAAAGAGGGGTCTTTTGTTATTGTAGAATATAGCCATATATATAACCATAAATATCTGACAAAGATGCAACATTCATTTAATGGGGGGGAGTCTTTCAATAAATATGGTGGAGAATATGAGATTGCCACAGCAGTTGCACCAGTAGCTCACACATAGCATAGCATGGACTATGAGATGAGGAAGGCTTGTGTAGTGTTTTCTTCTGTTATTCTTTGGCTCATATATGTTGGAATTGAGTTGTCAGTTCCTAACAATAAAGATCTTCCTATCAAATGGATTCACAATTTTGGAATGGCCTTCTTTGACATAACTTGTCTTAAGTCTTCTCTTCCTAATACTACTACAATTAAATCGGTGGAAGCTGGAATCTTCGTAATGCAGCAACCTGTCAGAGGAGGGGAAAATATTAAAATATTTTCTACTAAATTAAGGGGTAGCATAGTGGTAAGACTGCATACTGTCAAAGGAGGCAAGCTGGTGACAGCCAGAGAAATTAAAAATATAGAAGTCCCTTAGAGTGACAGTTCTCCTAGGTTTCACTGTATAAACAGAATAGCTATCTTTCAGTTCATGTGTGTACTGTATATCACTTATAAGCATATGTTTTTTAATCTTTTTATCATCAGAAAATTTGCTTTTTGCATGTATGATGTCATTTTGTTATTTGTCTCATGTGTTCAACATTTCTTTGTATTTTCTAACATATAATTTTAAATGAATCAAGCTTTTATTTTAATTCCATGTTTTGTTTCATAGATTTTGAGCTACACCTTCTTCTGCACTTTTTTAGTTTTCCAGGAAGTGGAACATACATCTTTAATGCCTGTTCTTATTTTATTTATTTTTACATGCATGGTTAAAATAAGTACTGCAATTTCACATATTTCATCTGACTTTTAGGTACAAAGAATAGTAGATACATTACTAGTCAGAGCTTACTTTGTATCATTTTAGAACTTTGGAGATATAATTAATGACGCATTTAAAGTTTTTCGTTAGCAAAAACGATGACTACTTCATAGACTTCCAGAGAACAAACAAATCAGTCTTGGAGAAGGTACAGATGGAACACCTCTAATAAGTGAGATTTTATTCACATTCCTTAGGCAAGTTGTCATGAGGAAGGAGACCCTGGGGAAGGATATCATGTTATGGAAAATAAAGTAAGCAAAAAAAAAAAAGGCTTCAATGTTATGGACTGACACAGTAGGTACAAAATAAGGCCCAAGTATGACAATGATTATAAAGAAGGCCCAGGGGTGGGCCTTGTTGCCTTCTTTTGCACATGAAATGTCTATGAGTCAGAACTGACTGAGAGTACTTAACGACAACCACTGACCACTAGTCTGTCATTTTGTCCTACTGTGGTGGCACTGGTATTTGAAATGCCAGCAAAGTCACTCAAAAGGAAGAGTGGAGTGTCAATACTAGGAACAGACTACGAAGAAGGGCTCAGCCGCCTTCTTCTGAGGGAGTAGCTGCTGCATACCTTATGCATGGTTTCAAAACATTGTCAGATACTGAACACCTACTTAATGACAGGAGAACATTGTCAGAGACACTGCCAGAGGTTGAGCACCCCCAGTGGGAAAGTCACTTGAAATGCTAACTGAGGAGAAGTAGCTTTGCCAAAGTCAAGTGGACCATGTGATATGCATGGAGTAAAGTCTGTGGGAGTGGAGACTGTGGGATATGCACTTGCTGATGAGGTACACCTCAAAGTAAGAATAAATAGCTGCAAAAGTCTATGATTAATCAGAAGTTAGAACATAAAAATGTGAATCTAGAAAATTTGGAAGTTATCAAAATGAAATAGAACAGATAAAGATAGATAAATGTAATGACATTGATGATTTTGAATCAGAAAATCTTATAATTTACTAGGCCAGCATGACACAATGCAGAGGAATACTGTGTTAGACAGGGTTCTCTAGAGAGATAAAACTAGATTGCTGATAATTATATATATATATATATATATTTATAAATATAGATAATATATAACACAAGAAATGAACTGTTGAATTATGTACAGATAGATATATAATACAAGAAAAGAACAGTAAAATTATAAAGCAGTACAAATGGCTCAGTGCAACTCACTCCCGTGAGAGAGTTGTGAGACACTGGAAGTCCTTTAAGTCTTGAGGGCCACCAGTTAGTCCTCTGCGGAGAGAGCTAGGCTATCCCAGCACAGGCAGCAAAACACCAAGGCAGGTCACCAACTGTCAGTCCCCAGCTCCAGAGATGTAAATTCCAATCGTGTGGTCTTAAAGGGACCTCAATTTACAACAACACAGTCCACAGGCTAGGCATCCCACAAGTAGTGTGCCCTGTAAATTGAGGCACAGAACAAGCAAGGCAGCCGCACACTGGTCTGATGATTAAAGAGCGAGAGGCAAGGAAGGCAAGGCTCCCCGAGCCATTTATCTCTCCACCAGTCAATTAATCCCACATGTGCTTATTGGCCAGGCTGATACAATAAACTAACTCTCTCAATCCACCCCTTGCCAACCTGGCACCTGTACACAATTCTTTATCCATATATACTTATATAATTTCCGGACATTGATAAAATCACACTTATACTTAGCATCAATCATCTATCATACATATAAATGAAAACACACTGAGTCCAATTATATCTGATACATCATACCTGAACAAAGGAAAGATATACAATAAGCACATACAAAGAAAAATACATCGACAATTACAAATCTCGCTTATGCAATTGATCATGTGGTCATAATTGATAGGTAGAACTACCTTCTTCTACTACCCATTCTGTATTACCTTTGCCCTCAGCAAGCACCTCAGCTGGCTGTGGTTTTATGCCTCATGGGGTGACCCAGACCTTCATTCCTGAGGGGCCTGGGTCATTATAAGTCCTGTCAGGATTGGATTGCTGGAACTTACGATTTACTGTAATAACAGAGCATGGTAGCACTAAGAGTCGTCCTATGGGAACTCCTGGATTCTAGGCATATACTTCTTTACCTCCATTATGTAACACCAGTCCAATTTCTCCTTGGTAATCAGGTTCAATCACACCACTTAGTACAGTGACACTCTTCCTGACCTGTTGATCCAAAGGCATCAGAAGCCCGAAGTGGCCAGGGGGCATTCTCAGCTGCCAGTTCAGTGGAATCCATGCTGTGCTTCCAGGTGGGAGAGTTCATTTCTTCGGGACCAGGACCTCCAGGCCTGAGGAACACAGGGTTGCTTGGAAAGGTAGCAAAAATGCTGCAAGTGGATCACTAGGAATAATAGTGAGTGGTGCCATTCCAGCTTCCACCCCTTGGTTTCTGGACCCATGAATTCTGGCTATTGGAGACACAGCACCATATATTGACCACTGGTTTAGAGTGTATACAGCTTCCTGGAGAATATTGCCCCAGCCCCGCAAGTTGTTGCCACTTAATTGGTGCCATAATTGTGTCTTTAGGAGCCCATTCCATCGTTCTATCAAGCCAGCAGCTTCAGGATGATGAGGAACATGATATGACCAGTGGATTCAATGGGAATGGGCCCATTGCCGCACTGTATTTGCTGTGAAGTGAGTTCCTTGATCTGAAGCAATGCTATGTGAGGTGCCATACCAGTGGATGAGGCATTCTGTAAGTCCACAAATAGTAGTTTTGGCAGAAGCATCATGCGCGGAGAAGGCAAATCCATATCCAGAGTAAGTGTCTATTCCAGTAAGTACAAAACGCTGTTCCCTCCATGATGGAAGTGGTCCTGTGTAATCCACCTGCCACCAATTTGCTGGTTGATCTCCCCGAGGAATGGTCCCATTATCTTGGACTTAATGTTGGTTTCTGCTGCTGGCAAATGGGACACTCAGCAGTGGCAGTGGCCAGGTCAGCCTTGGTGAGTGGAAGTCCATGTTGCTGTACCCATGCATAACCTTCATCCCTGCCACCATGTCCACTTTGTTCATGTGCCGATTGGGCGATAACAGGAGTGGCAAAGGAAAGAGGAGGACCAGCCTCCCCAGTGCGTGTCATCTTATCCACTTGATTATTAAAGTCCTCCTCTTCAGAGGTAATCCTTTGGTGAGCTTTCACATGAGCTACAATTACCTTTACTTTCTTCGCCCATTCAGAGAGGTCTATACACATACCTCTTCCCCACACCTCCTTGTCACCAATTTTCCAATCATGGTCCTTCCAATTCCTTTACCATCCAGCCAAGCCATTAGCCACAGCCCTTGAATCAGGATATAGTCTCACATCTGGCCTTATACACAAACTGAACGGCAAGGTCCACTGCTCGAAGTTCTGCCCATCGGGAAGATTTCCTTTCACCACTGACCTTTAGGGAGATCCCAGAAAGGGGCTGTAGTGCTGCTGCTGTCCACTTACTAGTGGCACCTGCATATTGTGCAGAGCCATCCATAAACCAAGCATGACTTTTTTGGTCTTCAGTTAAAGTATGGTAAGGAACTCCCCAGGAGGCCATAGGTGCAGACTGGGAGAAAGAAAGAAATGTGACAGGAGTGGAGACTGTGGGCATGTGGGCCACTTCTTCATGCAGCTTACTTGTCCCTTCAGGTCCTGCTTTGGCCCAATCTCATATATAAAACTTCCATTTAACAATGGAGTGTTGCTGCGCACGTCCAACTTTATGATTCCATGGGTCAGACAATACCCAGTTCACGATAGTTAGTTCAGGCCTCATGGTGACTTGGGGGCCCATAATGAGGCATTCAGTCTCCACCAAGGCCCAGTAACAGGACAACAGCTGTTTTTCAAAGAGGGAGTAGTTGTCTGCAGAGGATGGCAGGACTTTACTAAAAAATCCCAATGGTCTACGCTGTGATTCACCAATAGGCGTCTGCCAAAGACTCCACACTGCATCTTTATGTACAACTGACACCTCCAGCACCGCTGGGTCAGCTGGATTATATGGTCCCAGTGGCAAAGCAGCTTGCATAGGAGCCTGAACCTGTTGAAGAGCCTTTTCTTGTTCTGAGCCCCACTCAAAATTGGAGGCTTTTTGTGTCACTTCATAAATAGGTTGAAGTAGAACACCCAAGTGAGGGATAAGTTGCCTCCAAAATACGAAGAGGCCCACTAGGCATTGTGCCTCTTTTTAAGTCATTGGGAGCACCAAATGCAATAGCTTATCCTTCACTTTAGTAGGAATATCTCAACATGCCCCATACCACTGGACCCCTAGAAATTTTACTGATGTGGAGGGTACCTGAATCTTCGTTGGGTTAATTTACCAACCTGTTGTATGTAGATATTGTATCAATGACTCTAAAGTCTTTGATACATCCTCCTTAGTGGGTCCAATTAGCATAGTGTCATCAATATAATGGGCCAGTGTGACATTTTGTGGAATAGACAGGTGACCAAGTTTCTTTCGGACTAAATTATGGCACAGGGAAGAAGAGCTGTACCCTTGGGGGAGAGTTGTGAAAGTATATTGTTGCCCCTGCCAGGTGAAGGCAAACTGCTTCTGGTGGTTCTTTGAGACTGGTATTGAGAAGAAGGCATTAGCCACATCAATAGTTGCATACCAAGTACCAGGAGAAGTATTAATTTTCTCAAGAAATAAAATCATATCTGGAATGGGAGCTGCAGTTGGAGTCACCACCTGGTTAAGTTTACCATAATCCACTGTCATTCTCCAGGATCCAGCTGTCGTCTTTACAGGCCAAATAGGTGAGTTAATTGGAGATATAGTATGAATCACCACCCCTGCATCTTTCAAGTCTTTGATGGTGACACTGATCTCTGCAATCCCTCCAGGAATTTGGTACTGCTTTTGGTTTACTATTTTCCTAGGTAATGGCTGTTCTAATGGTGTCCACTGGGCCTTTCCTACCATGCTATCCCTTATTACACATTTCAGGGATCCAATATGGGGGTTCTGCCAGTTACTAGGTATGTCTATTCCAATGATGCATTCTGGAACTGTGGAAATAACCACAGGATGGGTCTGGGGGCCCACTGGACCCACAGTGAGGTGTACCTGAGCTAAAACTCCATTGATAGCTTAACCTCCATAAGCTCCCACTCTGACTAGTGGGCCTTTGAAACACTTTGGGTCTCCTGGAACTAGTGTCAGTTCCAAGCCAGTGTCCAGTAATCCCCGAAAGGTTTGATTATTTCCTTTCCCCCAATGAACAGTCACCCTTGTGAAAGGCCACAGGTCACTTTGGGGAAGACTAGAAGAAATACTAACAGTATAGACCTTCAGTGATGTAGCAGAGTCTTCCTTCAAAAGGACCCGGCCTCCCCCTCATTCAAGAGTTTGTGGGTCTGTAAACTGGCTCAGGTCTGGGAATTGATTGAGCGATCATGACTGTCTATTTTGCTGTTCACCTGAAGTACCATTCTTTAGCCTGTATAGAGCATGTAAAGATTGAGTAGGTTTCCCATCTATTTCATTCCTAGGGACACTGTGGCTATGTAGCCAATGCCATAATTTCACATGAGACAGGTTGCTTTGATTACTACTGAGACCTTGCTGTCTACTATAACCACGCACACCCTGTCTCTGTTGATTCAGTGCTGACACTTGCCCTCTATTACCATTATGGGGACCAATCAGCCCCATTGTGGGCAAATGCCAGAGTTTGATTAGGGCAGTGCCCACTGTTAATCCTGGGGCACATAAAATAGCAATTACAGGAGTCTTAAGAGATGCTGGGGCCCACTTCACAAACTTGTTCCTTATGGTTGTAGTAAACAGTATGTCCTCAAGGAACCCCTTTTTTGGTCTATGGGAATATCCTCATAGATCCATTCCAACATACCAATTTCTCTAAGCTTTTGTAAGCCTTCCTCTACAGTGTACCAAGGTAGGTCAGGTACTTCAAGTTGGTCCAATCTAGGCCATATGGCAGTTCATGCTTCATTGAACCAACCAAATAAAGAATTAGACCCTCTCTTAGCCTCTGTTGCAGAGACATTGAAAGAAGAGTCTGTGCTTAGGGGTCCCATATCCAGAAACCCAGACCGTTCTAATATTACATTTCGTGAACCAGTATCCCACACCCTTAGTAGCCATTTCCAGGGTCATTCCCCATCACATTCATTGTGAACGGGAACATTTCAAGATCTATCTTGAAGTACAGTGCTGTCTGTGATAGGATTCTATCTACCTGTCTTCAAGGAAATCCAGTCAATACAACTATCATCCAAATGTAGGCATCAGTCATGAAAGCTAGTGATGAAGAAATTGAAAAATTCTACCAATGTCTTAGAAAGTGATCAAAAGTGCAATCAAGGTACATTAAAATTATTGATGATTGGAATGAAAAATTCAGAACTAAAGAGGAAGAGTAGTTGGAAATTATGCTCTTGGTGATAGAAAAGAAGGTGGAAATATCATGATAGAATTTTATCAAAATCGAAGCCTGATGAGCTCTGGGGGGTTATCAAGAACATTTTTCATGAAGAAAGCTTTTATTTTTTTGCTCTTGAGGATTGGAAGGTTGTTTCAACCTGCCAACCTTGTGTTAGCAAACCGACTTGTAACCATCACACCACTGGAGCTCCTAACCAGGGACCACATTTGTGCATATCCTTACTAACATGTAGAATTCACAGGAAAGTGGATTGTTGCAGATGCAGTTTGGTGAAAATTTAGCACTTTATAGTTTATTTTCTGTATGGTTCATTTAAATTTGTCCTAGTTCTTAATATTTTTGACTTTCTTTTCAATTGAGAATTTTACCTGTTTTACTTTGTTATTCTTATTAAATTTTTTAAAGCTTTATTGTATCTGAAATCCGTGATAGATACATCTGTAGAGACAGGAACTAGATTAAAGGTTCCTCGGGTGTACGGTAGGGGAAGTTGCAAGAAATGGGGAGCTAATAGCAATGAGCATCAGAAAGAAGAAAATATTCTAAAATTAATTGTGATAATGATTTACACCTCTTTTGGATATGACTGAACTAATGAATTGCATAAATTATGTTACAATAGAACTGTTCCAGAAAAAAGAATAGGAAGATGGAAAGAACACACAGACACTGCTGACATTCCAACATTTCAGGAGGCAGTACATGAGCAAGAAGCAATGATTTTGATGGAAGAGGTTCAAGCTGCACTGAAAGCATTAGCCCAAAACAAGGCTGCAGAAATTGCTGTAATATCAGTTGAGATGTTTCAACAAAATGAGAAAGCACTATAAATAAGCACTCACTCCTCTATGCTAATACATTTGGAAGACAGCTACTTGTCCAACTGACTGGGAGAGATCCATATTAGTATGCATTTCAAAGAAAGGGGACCCAATTAACTATTCAAATTATAGAACAATTATCATTGATAGCACATGCAGCTAACATTTTGTGGCAGATTATCCAACAACAGTTGCAGCAATACATTGACACGACACTTCTAAAAGTTCAGGCAGGATACAAAAAGGGATATCGTTTTTGATGTTAGATGGATCTTGATTCAAAGCAGAGAAGACCACAAAGATGCGTACTTGTGTTTTATTGACTACAAAGGCATCGCAAACCATGGAAAGGCCTTGAGAAAGTGGGAATTCTAGAACACTTCAATGTGCTCTTGCAGCCATGTGTATGGATCAAGATGCAGTTGTGCATGGAATATTGCATGGTTCAAAATCAGGAAAGGTGAGCGTCAGGAAAGGTGAGCGTCAGGCTTGTATCTGCTCACCATACATATTCAATCGGTATGCAGAGCAAATAACCAGTAGATGTGGTTTATATGAAGAAGAAAGCAGCATCAAGAATGGAGGAAGATTTACTAACAACCTACACTACACAGATGACACAACCTTGCCTGCTGAGAATGAAGAAAAATTGAAGCACTCGCTGATGAAGAACAAGGATTGGATCCTTCAGTATGGTTTACAAACTAAAACTGGATCATTTCTCACAACTGGACCAATAGTAACATTATGGTAAGTGGAGAAAAGATGGAAGCTGTCAAGAATTTTGTCTTGCTTGATTTCACAGTCCATGCTCATGTAAGCAGCAGTCAAGAGATCCAAAGACATGTTGCATTAGGGAAACCTGATGCACAAGATCTCTTTAGAATATTGAAAAGCAAAGATGTTACTTTGAAAATTATTGTTCACCTGACCCAATTCATGGTATTTCAGTTTCCTTATATGCATGTGAAAGTTGGACATTAGTTAAGGAAGGCCAAAGAACCATGCATGTGTGTGAAGTGTGGTGCTGGCAAACACTCTTGGAAGTACCATGGACTGCCAAAAGGGCAAACAAATGTGCTTTGAAAGAAGTAAGGCCAGACTGCTCCTTGGAGGGAAGGATGGCAAGACTTAGTCTTACATATCTTGGGACATGTTCTCAGGAGAGAACAGTCCTGGAGAAGGACATCGTATTTGGTAAAGTAGAGGGGCAGCACAAACAGGTAGGCCCTATGGGAGATGGACTGACAGCTGCAACAGTGGCCTCAAGCATAGGAATGATTAGGAGGCTGGAGCAGGACAGTGTGGTCATGATTGGTCAGATCAGACAACTGCAACCACAATATATACATGAGCTATGCATATTCAAAGATATCCATTTGCAAATTTTACATATATTCACTCTTTAAATCCCCATGAAAATAAAGATTCTGAGCATGTTTCAAATGCCCCTTTGCTCCTTTCCAATCTTTTGCTAAGTCCCCTAATTCCAAGGCACCCACTTATCATTTGGTTCTATAAATGAATCTAGAGTTTTAGACTTTTTTTCCATTTGCTTTCACTCTTTTAATTTATTTGAAGTAAGTCTATACTTCTTTTTTAGGATTCTGAAGATTTCTGCCTCTCCAATTCTGCAGCTTAGCCTGTTATCTATCCAAGTTCTGTTTATAAAGCCATTTAAATTGTTACCCTTACCAATGTATATTTCCAAAATATTTTACAAGTATTTATTTTGGTATAAACTAGTATTCCAATTAGATGATTTGTATTAGAAATTCAATTATAAAATTCTATGATTTTTCTGACTTCTTAAGACATGTTGCTTTGTAGAAGCAAAGAAATATAGAGGTAAAATGCATGCTGGGAACCTTTCTGAAAACACTAGAGAATGTCTTTTAAGGACAGAAAAAAATACTAAGACAACTGGACTTTTAACTGAAATCATTGAAGGCGTGGCTTGAGTTAGATTCACCTTGGGAAATTATTTCTAAAATGGAAGAAAATTGGTAGTATGTCATTCAGGAAGCTGGAATTACACTTGGGGGACTTTGTAGTCTCAGTTCAAATATAGAGACGTTTGGATCACAATATTTGGTAGTGAACATCCACAGTGACAGGAACCATGCTGAAACTTTGTTCCTGATGGCTGCTCTCCATGCTCAACCTGCCTTAATAGTTCACTGAGGTTTCCTTTTTTATAAGACTCCCCAGAGAGATATATAAATAGGAAAAAAGGGATTGAGTGAACATAATTTTCTAAGTTGGAAAAGGTGAGTAAACCGCCTCTAATATTTTCAACATGAAAGTTGGAGAAAAACAAATTCCTTCCACAAAACTGGTCCATTTATTTAGATTTGTCAGTGGATATTTAGTAGCAATTGCATATTTGTATATAGTTTCTCACATTCTTTTTTAAAATCAATTATATAAAGCACATCTGTACATTCTTTTCCCTAATCATTTTTCTTCTTTTTGCATTTTATTAGGGGCGCATACAAATGTTATCACAATCCATACATATATATACATCAATTGTATAAAGCATATCTGTACATTCTTTGCCCTAATCATTTTCAAAGCATTTGCTCTCCACTTAAGCCCTTTGCAACAGGTCCTCTTTTTTTCCCCTCCCTCCTCACTCCCCCTCCCTCATGAGCCCTTGATAATTTATAGATAGTTATTTTGTCATATCTTGCCCTATCTGGCATCTCCCTTCACCCCCTTCTCTGCCATCCATCTCCTAGGGATGAGGTCACATGTGGATCCTTGTAATCAGTTCCCCTTTCCAACCCACTCACCTTCTACTCTCCCAGCATCCCCCCTCACACCCCTGGTCCTGAAGGTATCATCCACCCTGGATTCCCTGTGCCTCCAGCTCCCATAGCACCAGTGTACAGCCTCTGCCCCATTCAGTCCTGCAAGGTAGAATTCGAATCATGGTAGTTGGGGGGAGAATGCATCCAGGATCTGGGGGAAAGCTGTATTCTTCATCAGTACTATATCGCCCCCTGACTAACTCATCTCCTCTCCTAAACCTCTCTATGAGGGGATCTCCAGTGGCCAACAAATGGGCTTTGGGTCTCCACTCTGCACTTACCCCTTCATTCACTATGGTAAGTTTTTTTTTTTTTGATGATGCCTTATACCTGATCCCTTTGGCACCTCGCGATCACACAGGCTGGTGTGCTTCTTTCATGTGGGCTTTGTTGCTTCTGAGCTAGATGGTCGCTTGTTCACCTCCAAGCCTTTAAGACCCCAAACACTATCTCTTTTGACAGTCGGGCACCATCAGGTTTCTTCGCCACATTTGCTTATGCACCCGCTTGTCCTCGGCAACCCTATCATGGAGGTGTGCAGCCAATGATATGATTTTTCATTCTTTGATGCCTGATAACTGATCCCTTTGGGGCCACTCGATCACAAAGGCTGTTGTGTTCTTCCATGTGGGCTTTGTTGCTTCTGAGCTAGATGGCCACTTGTTTATCTTCAAGCCTTTAAAACCCCAGACACTGTCTCTTTTGATAGCCAGGCACCATCAGCTTTCTTCATCACATTTACTTGATCACCCGCTTTGGGTTCAGTAGTTGTGTCATGAGGGTGAGCATCATAGAATGCCAATTTAATAGAAGAAAGTATTCATGCATCGAGGGAGTTCTTGAGTAGAGGCCCAAAGTCCTTCTGCCACCTTAATACTAAACCTATAAATATAGACACATAGATCTATTTCCCCATCTTCATATATATATATATATATATTTGCATGTACATGTCTTTGTCTAGACCTCTATAAATGCCCTTTGCCTTCTAGCGCTTTCCTCCATCTCCCTTGACTTTCCTCCTGCCCCACTACCATGCTCTGTCCCCACCTGGGTTACAGCTATATCTCTTCTTTATGTAACCTTACCCTTGATCATTCCCTCCAAATTTTAATGAACTACTCCAATTTATACATGTTATAGTAATCATTAGTATAAAATATTTTGTTGTCTGAGCAAATTAACCTCTTATATTCTACACATGAGTCATTATGTAAATAATAAATTACATAATGCTTCCCTATAATTTATGGGGTAGCGGGGTAAGGAAGTGATGTTAACAAAGGACAAAGGAACAACATGGGACCCAAAATGGTAGAGAGGGGGGAGTGGCAGGTCTGGTGGGGAATGATCAAGGGTAAGTTTGCGTAGAGGAGAGGTATAGCTGTAGCCCAGGTGGGGACGGAGCATGGTAGTAGGGCAGTAGGGTAATAGGAAGTAGGGTAGTAGGGTAATAGGAAGAATACCTGCTTTGGTTTTTTTCAAGCACAAAATTGCTCATAGGAAATGTGTAATGTCTTCAAACACATAATGGGTGGAAGAATTTCAGAAAATTAAGACAAGTAAATTCAATGAATATATACCCATCTTAGTTTTCTAAGGCTCCCATGTCCCCCCCCCAAATATTATAGAGACCTAGTGGTAATATTAGACTATGGCTGTTGTCTTTTTTAACTCATAGGAACCTCATATAGAAGCAGAGGAAGCACTGCTTGAGCCCACACCATTCTCTCGATGGCTGCTCGGTTTGAGCTCACTGTGAAAGCCAGTGTGTTTCCTGATCCCGCTGAGGAGCTTCCTCTCGCTCACTTATCCTCTACTGTACCCAGCGTGATGCCCTTCTTCAGGCACCAGCATCCCGTGATGCCATGGCTAAAGCAAGTGAGAGGGAGTCACCTCTTTTAAGTCACCTCTTTTAAGGAGCATTCTGGCTACACTTCTTTCAAGATAGAATGTTTTCTCTCTGGAATTTTATGCTAAGTTCTTTACCAACAGCATAATTCATATTCGTCAATTCTTTATCAGTCATCTTTATTCATTGTCAACTCTTTGCATGCATGTGAGGTGATTAAAAATAGTGTGGCTTAAATTAGGAGACCTGGTGGTGGTATAGTATTGAGTTGGGATGTGATTCGCCTGGTCAGCAGTTTGAAACTACCAGCGGCTCAGACTGGGCTTTCTACTCTGGTAGATAGTTACAGTCTTGGAAACCTCTAGAGCAGTGGGTCTCAACCTTCCAAATGCCATGACCTTTTCATACAGCTCCTCATGTTGTGGTGACCCCCAACCATAAAATTATTTTCATTGCTACTTCAAAACTGTCATTTTGCTACTGTTAGAATCTGGGGACCCCTGTGAAAGGGTCAGTGGACCCCAAAGAGGTTGTGACCCACAGGTTGAGAATCACTGCTTTAGAGCATTATGGTGAGTTAGCATTGATTCAATGACAGTGAATTTAGTTTTTTAAAAAATGGTGGCTTCAATTAGGCCCACTGTGGTTGTTACATAATCAGGTGTTAATTTGGGACTTGAGAGGATTAGGGGTGAAGGGCTAGAGTCTAGTCTGTCAATTGGGTCATAACCAATAAGGCCTCTTTGTGGGCTTGGTCTTCTCCTGAGAAATCTGGGAACTCTAATAGTTTTCTCCTTGCAGGTGGAGACACTCTCTCTCTGCTCACGCCCTTGGAAACTCTCCCTCTGTTCACGCTCTGGGAGACATCCCTGAGGAGAAACCACATGGACCTACCCTGGCCCTGGCCTGTGATCTTCTTGCATTCAGCATCATTGCATGTGTTTCTTGATTGGTATCGGACATAGGGGCCAATATCGGGCTCAAGGGCTTGGACTGGACTGATTGTAGTGCTTCCTTAATGTACAACTACCCTTTATATAAAACTCTGTCTTATACACATATGGATGTCAATGAATTTGTTTCTCTAGTCTACCTGGACTAACACTTGCACCTTAGTCCTAAAATGGATTTCTCTCCTTGCTAACATTTTTAAAAAGTGTTTTGCTGCAGCCTTGCCTAATGCAGTGCATTGTTTGATTTTTTTTACTGCTTCTTCCATGCACATTGATTAAGAATAAAAAATGAATCTTTGGTAACTTTGGTCCTTTCTCTGTTTATAATATTGCTTCTTGGCTCCATTATTTTCCTTACTGTTGAGGTATAATCCAAACTGCTGGCTGTAGTCTTCATCTTCACACAAGATTGTGCCATCTGCATGTTGCTGGCTGTTAATCCAGTCCTGCTGCTGTATTGTTATTTATATAGTCCAGCTTCTTGGATGTTTGCTCAGCGTACAAATTAAACAGGACAAAGATAGAAATGCTTTATTTCACAGTTACAGAGCCCTGATGGCATACGTACTGTGTGGCAATCCTTAATCCACAAAACCAATAGTTGGAAACCACCAGCGACTCTCTTGGGAGAAGGACGGGCTTTCTACAGCAATAGAGATTTACAGCCTCGGAACCCCAAATGGGCAGTTCTGCTCTCATTCTGAACCAGAATAGATCCAATGACAGTGGGTAAGTGAGTAATATAGAAATAAAAGCCAAAACCAGAGCACTGACAGTGTTGAATCTTTCTGAAAACTTGAAGGGATATTCTAGCCCATGTGTCTCTTCGACATGCTGATAAAGGCTGAAGATCTTTGGTAGTTCTTGACTAATAGGTACATCTTCACATGGCTATACTTCTATGAGGGTCTGACTCTTTCAGTCGTCTCTTCTTTCCCAGTAGTAAGATTGATGTCCCATATCAAAATATGTCCATAGATTATTAATTCAAAATATCTTTAAAAACCCTGGTTTGAACCAAGAACTCGCTCATAAGTGTAGAGGTTAAAACTTCAATAGGTGTTTTTGAGGGAAATCTGACTCAATTCACAGTAATACTTAATTATTAAAGAATCACAAAATAGTATCCAACAAAAATGTAACTGAAAACTATTAAAAGCGAAGCATTGTTTAAGCAGAAACAATGGCAACTTCAGTAAAGACTGTTCAAATGGAATAAAGAAAATATTTATTTTACATAAATATTCAGGATTATACAACAGGGTGGAAATATGTAATATTGTCAAGAAATTGGGGGCATAAAAAGAAACAGTGTTAGACCACCATTTTCCTCTGCTGGCTCCTAAGGCTGAACATTCCATGGCAGATGTCAGACCTGCTCCACCACCCATTCTTCTCAACCCTATTCAGACATCAACGGTTCCTCCCAGGCACTGGACTCTCTTCCCACTCTGGCTTTCTGCTGAGTTCAATTACAATGGCCACACAGAACTCACAAATGGTGTTTATCATGTTGGGCTTTATTAGGAAAGTTAACAGGCTACAGTTCAGGTGAGAGAGGTTCAGGATGCAGTTGTGCACTCAGGACAGTTTCAGCTTGGCCAGGCTCACAGGCACACACTTGGCCTGGCATCTGTGCGACTCTGGCAGTGTCACAAGACTCGGGGTCACTCTCTGGCTTCTGGTTTGGTTGCTGTTGCTCCGTGGCAGCTCCTCTGTGTCCCATCTGCCTTCTGGCTAAAGGGATGTCAATGCACACACATCTCAGGATCTAAAGGACACAGCTTCCTTTTGGCTCTTCTTTTTGCTGGCAGCTAGTTCCTTCTCCCTGCTTCTGAGATGGGTCATTTTGTACCCAGCAAGTTGGCAATTGCTGTCAACCACCTTAAAAATAACTCACTGCTGAATGCAATCATTATCTTCCCTACCAGGGCAATCAAGGGAAAGCGATTTAGTCAGAGTAACAAAAAGTAACTGACTAGAAAAACCATACATAATTAACTATACTGCAGTACTTCTCAGGAAAAACAAGAGAGGTCAATAAATGATGAACTGAGTGTACTGCAGTATTTCTTGAGGGGGCGTTATGTGAGCAAGCTTGCGTTTTCTGTGGCCTCATATAAAACGACAGAGAAAATGACGAGAATGTAAAGATACTAGGAGAACGACTTTGATGATCAGAGGTAAAGAAAAAAATCAGAGCTCATGCAAAGTTTAAATGCAGCGACAGGCATTCTGCCTCTTTTTCAGAAATAGGATAAGGAGTAAGGCATGGTTGGAGAAGCAGTCCCAGTTCTTGACCATTATTATAACTTCAGTGTAAAACAGGGATATAATTCAAAACTCAGAAAGCAACAAGTGTTGGAGGGGCTGCGGTGAGATAGGCACGCTCATCCTCTGCTGGTGGACCTGTAGGTGTGTACAGCCACTATGGAAATCGATTTGGCGATTTCTCAAACAGATGGAAATTGAGCTACCATACAACCCAGCAATCCCCCTACTGGGCATCTACCCAGAAGAAATAAGAAATAGACCATGACCACACATCTGTGCTTCAGTATTCATCACAGTGAAGTTCACAATCACAAACAATTGGAAAAAGTCTAAATTTCTATCAACTGATGAGAAGATTAAAAAAAAGACTGGTATATGCATGCAATGGAGTACTACACACCTCTAAAACGCAGTGACGAATGCATGAAGCACATCATAACATTGGAAGAGTTGGAGGTAAGTGTGCTAAGTGATGTAAGTCAAGCACAAAAGCTCAAGTCCACCATGAGGTACACTTAAAAAGCACAGGTCCTAGAGGAAAAGCCACCACATGCATACACTCCTGGGGAGAGGCTCTGGCACTCTGGCAGATATTAGACACAACCAAGGGATGCACATGGCTGCCAACTAAAAAGGAGGGGAAAAGGGAAAAATTTTAAAAGGATATGGGTAGTGGGGGAACAGGACCGTAAGCACATAGGGAGGGTATTCTTCATGTCTCCAAAGGAAAGCAAGAAAGAAACCTTATCTCAACATGGGGCAACAAGCCTTGAGGGCAATATACTGGCGTGAAGCAGAAAATTAACAGAAACATCTGCGGGCAGTCCCAGTCCCATCTACCTCAGCTCCTTCCCCAGAAGAATGCACTACAGAGAGTGGCGGGTCTGCCCTGACCACACAGGGGCAAACTAAGAAGGAAAGAGAAAAGAGAGAAAGAGAGGAGGGGGGACTGCATCCTGGCCCACCAAGCCTCAAGGATGGCATTCCTGCTGAGAGTAGCCAATGCACAGAGAGGACCGTGGGACTGGCCCCACCATGAGACACGACACTCCTCACTGACCTATAGTGCTATGGGGGACAGTACTGGAGACACAGTGAAGGAATTGTGCCTAGTCTGATCCCCGCACACCAGTGCTAAACAGGAAGGGAGCACAACAGAACATCGAGAGCAAAGCTATGAAATCCCCAGGGATTCCCCAAAATAGAATTTAGAATACACGGGCAGGGTTTGGAACTTCACCAGATCCAATTGGAAAACATTCTGATGGGTCAGCATACAGATCCAGAACTATTAGTAGGTTTTTGGGTTTTTTTTCACTTCCCCCCCTCATGTCTATCCACATAAAATAGGCAGGTTAACCAATGGTGAGGAGAAAATTATAAGGATGACAGGTCCGGGAGCACATGGTAGAGGAGGAGATGGGAGAAAGGGAGAGGGGAGCCAACAAACCCAAGGACAAGGGAACATTAAGAGATCTAAAATCTATGGTGAGCAGGGCATAGAATGCCTAGTGGGGTTCGATCAAGTGCAATGTAGCTGAGAGAAAGTACTGAGAGCCGAATGAAGGTTAAACATGATAGTGGGGCAGGATGAAAGTAAAAAGAAATAGAGGAAAGAACTAGGATGCAAAAGACATTTATAGAGGTATAAATGTAGGCATGCACATATGTAAATATATTAACATATAATGATAGGGATATAGGTCTATGTACATATATTTATATGTTAAGTATTAAAGTAGTAGATGACATCGGGTCTCTACTCAAGTCCTCTTCAATGCAAAAACACTTTGTTCTAATAACCTGGCATTCTGTGGTGCTCACCTTTCTATTAGGATCGGTCAAAATGGGTGCATAAGAAAATACGGTGAAGAAAGATACTGGTGCTTGGCTATTAAAGGATACAGCATCTGGGGTCTTAAAGGTTTGTAGTTAAACAAGCAGCCATCTAGCAGGGAAGCAACAAAGCCCACATGGAAGAAGCACACCCAGCTTGTGTGATCATGAGGTGCTGATAGGATCGGGTATCAGGCATCAGAAGACCCAGAACAAACATATTAATGTGAAGAAGGGTGGTGGTGGTGGTGGGGGCATGGAGTGCAGAACCAAACCCCATCTGTAGACAATTGGACATTCCCTCATAGAAGGGTCCCAAAGAAGGAAAGAGTCAGTCAGGGTGCCGCATAGCACCGAGGGAACACAAACACTCCTCTAGTTCTTTAATGCTCCCCCCACCCCCACTCTCATTACTCTAGTTCTACCTTACCAATCTGGGTAGACCAGAACATGTACACTGGTACAGATAAGAGCTCTTGACACATGGAAGCTAGGACAGATAACCCCCTTGGGAACAATAATGGGAGTAACGATACCATCAGGGTAGGGGAAAGGTTGGGGGAGAAAGGGGAGAAATGGGGAACCAAGTGCAATGATCAAATTTTAACCCACCCCCAGGGGGACAAACAACAGAAACATGGTCTAAGGGAGACAGCAGATGGTATAAGATATGAAAATAATAATCATTTATAACCTATCAGGTGTCCACAAAGTGGGAGGTTTGGAGAGGGAGGGGAAAAGAGGTGCTGATACCAAGGGCTCAAGCAGAAACAAAATGTTTTGAAAATGATGATGGCAACATATGTACAAATGTGTTTGATACAATTGTTATATGGATTGTTATAGAGCTGTAAGATTCTCCCAATAAAATTATCTATTAAAACGCACAAACAAAAAACAGGGTTAGCAATTACATTGTAGTTTGAGGTAATTAAAAACAGCCATTCCCACAAAATTCCTTTTCTATTATCCAATTATGTAATAGACTTCTCCCTTCACTTAGCTTAAAATTCCTAACACTAGGGTTACTTCTTCAAAGTAGACAAGGAAGAAATATTTATTGAAGTCGCAAGAAAAGGACACATTTCTCAGTGTCCAATTTTCCCCAAATATTGTTGCAAACAATTATTTATTTGTTACTATTTACATATTTATTTCCCACTTCTTTTTCTTAAAATAATTTAATTTGATCCTTTGTTTATATTGATATTCAGAATTATAGTGCAGTGAGAAAATGTATGATTTGAAATATTAGAGCTATGGGCACATCAAACTTCATGGAACTTAAAGTTACACTAAAATTTATTAAAATAATTAGGACATAAGAAGAAGAAATCCATTATGACAATAGAAAAATTAGATTAACATGTTCATTTATATCAACATTTTAATTTTACATTGTGTTAAAGTACTGCTAAGTACTTTACATTGCGTTACTGCATGTTAAATACTGCTAAGATCCATTTTTCCATCACTTAGTAGAATTTCAGAGAAGCATAATATTTCTGTACTCGATGTAAGGTGAGAGGGTGGTGGCCTACTCTTTTTAATATATTTGTTCCTGACTATAAGGAATCTTAAGAATTGTTTGCAAAAGAGAAAAACATAAATGAATGCTTTCAGTAAACAATATAGTAACGTATAGTCTACGTTCATCTGCATTTTTAATTATAACATGACACTTAAACTTAAGTGATTCAAAATTCAAAGTGATTAAGTATTTTATTTTAGTTGGATCCACACGCAGTGCTCATGGAAGCAGCAGTCAAGATATCAATTGATCTTCTTTTCATAGGCTGGGAAATGCAAAGCCACTTGGATTCAGAGTTAGCAGGAACACGGCAGGGTGCTGACAACTTCAAGCAGACCAAGGAGACCACAGTCCTCAGAAGCCAGAGGCAGGATCCCATCAAGCTAGAAGGAGAGGGGCAGGAAAGAAGCCAGTACTCTAGTGTCCTTTGAAAAATGCATAATTAGGCAGTGTTGTGTTTGAGAGGTAGGATTTTGCCAATCACCCCACAAGTATAATTCAGTTGACACCGAGCCAAATGATCACAGCAAGTGATTACTGCGTCTCCCTCCAATCGGCATGCCACATACTTCTCATGTTCCGACATCTTGGATTATTTGCTCACCAGGCAGATTAAATAAGTATGGTGGAAGGATACAATCTCAACACGCACGTTGTCTGACTTTCAACCATGCAATATTTGTCTTGTGCAAATGATTGCCTCTTGATCTATGCGCAGATTCCGCATGAGCACAATGAAGTGTTCTGGAATTCTCATACTTCCTAATGTTACCATAATTTGCTATGATTTTTACAATTCAATGCCTTTGCATAGTCAATAACACAAAATAAACATCTTTCTGGTTTCTCTGCATTCCGCCTAGATCTATGTGATATTCTGCTTTCCACATTCTCTTCTGAACATGGCTTGCATTATTTTTCTGATCAGTGTTAATGTGCTACTCCAACTCTTCTTGAATTATCTTCAGCCAAATTTGACTTGCACGTAATATTAATGTTATTGTTCGCTAATTTCCATAGTCCCGGGTCAACTTTGTATTCAGTGCACACAGTTGTGGACCTTTTTCTGTTGATTAGTCAGGTAGCTGTCTTCCAAAGTTCTTGGTATAGACCAGGGATCAACAAACTACAACTCTCAAGCCATGTGCGGCTTTTTCAGTATGTACACGTGGCTCTGAAAAAAATTAATGGATATTATTAAGATAATGATGATCCCTTGTTTGTAAAAATACAATTATGGCTTTCAAATCATTTTTAAGTCATGAGTGACTGATTGGCTCATCAGTCTCAAAGGTTTGCCAATCTCTGAAGTCAGTTGAAGCATTTCACTTGGTATTCTTTCAGAGCCTTGTTTTCTGATAATGCCTTCATTACCCATTTGATTACGCATTTGATCAATTTCACAGTAAATAAATGGATAGAATTCTTCAATTCCATTATCATTAGCTTTAGTGCTTGGTCAACAAATGTGAGTAATCAGTTTCTTCTAGAATAATAAAATCATTATCATTCAAATTAAGATGGACATTTAGAGAAGGCATTTTCTGGATTAAATGACTAGTTTGTCCTTAAACTTTTGACTGAGGAAAACCAATCTGAATGAAATAATTTCATTACTTAGAATTCTAAGTTTCCTGTAATTGAATATGGAATGCCAAACACTTTAATAAATTAGATTGTTTTGAAAATGACTTATTTTAAAGTAAATATCAATTTTAAAATAAATTATTAGTTTGAGATACTAAGTAAACATAAATAATATCTTGGATGGTATAATAAAGAAATGTATTAAATGAAACTAAATTATTCTAAATAATTATTAGCAATAAGTAAGATATTCAGCTTTAAGATGGTATTTTCAGAAGTTTAAGTTATATTAGAGGACATTAAGATGATTGTTAATAAGAACTACTTATACTTTAAATGAATCCTTTGATCCAAAGACTAAAATTTTATCTTACATAATTTAACTAGAGACTTGGAAAATGGAAACTTGAATGTAGGAATGATTTTTTAAAATTTCCATCCTCTAGAGTATATCCACTGAACTGGTCCAATTGTTCCCCCTTTTGAGCTTTAATCTGACACATGGTCTAATGGGCCATGAATGGAATTAAATACTTGACCTTTTGTACTTTAAAATGACAACAGATAAAATGTCTAAAATTCAACTAATTGTCTCCACTGATAAACACAAATATGCTTCCTTACTATTTAATGTCTAAATGTATATTTTTACATACTTTCCATCTTGGTATAGGTCCCTTTACTAATCTTGGTATAGGTAATTTGGTATAGGTAACTTTAGGTAATCTTGGTATCAGTAAAATTCTGTTCACTATTCATTTATATGCAAAGAAGGGTGCATTACTATAGCCTGGGATGACGTGGGAAGGAAATGAGAGTCAGGGAACCAAGTTTGCATTGAATAGTTCCCCTGGATGAAAGAAGGGGTACCATAATTCAGGTAAAATTGCAACAGCTTTATTCACCAGTATCCAACCTAGACATGTGTGTAGCATGATGCTGAATGGCTTTAAGTGGAATTTCCGGACTAAGATGGAGTAGAAAGGAGAGCCTGGTAATCTGCTTTGGAAAGTCAACCAAGGAAAACCATACAAGTCACACAGACTTCATCCACAAAAAATCACAATGCAGCACAAGGGGAGACACGAGTTAGAGTGTAGACTGCATAACAACCCACAATAGCATTTGCATTTGAAGAAGTATAACAGATCTATAAAAACTTGCTGAAGACATTGTTAAAGCACACATATTTCATTCTCCACGGAAAATAGCCTTAAAAAGCAACCCCAAAAGAACAAAATACTATATTTTTATTTTTATAGTGTTCTGTATCATAAAAATCCCAGACTGTCACTGCTGAGGATTATCTAATTTTTAAATTGTCATTTAATAGCTAAGAAATTCATTTTGTGGGTTCTTGACTGGAGGAAGAAATCTTAGAAGCAAGCTTTCTTCAGAAATGCCCTCATACTCAGATCCATATTCTAACAGAGGGTCCTTTTAAAATAGAGCTCCAGATATTTGTAGTTCATTGTTTTTCGCATAAATACCTTGATGACAAAAGAAACTGGCCAGCTTTCCCTGACTTACGAAATGCATTTTTTAATTCTAATTATGAAAGTGTACCAAACCAAACCAAACTCACTGCGATTTGATCAATGCTGATTTGTAGTGAGTCTTACAGAACAGGATAGAACTGCCCCCTTTGAGTTGCCCAGATTCTGTTTATGGGAACAGAAAACCCAATCTTCTGCTGAGCAAAGTGTAGTTTCGAACAGATGACCTTGCTGATCACAGCTGAATGTGTAACCATTATGCTACCAGGGTTCATATATGGAAGTATACATATACAAACACAGGTTACTATGTTTGTAAGAAAATCCCAATATTTTAACTTCCTTGAATTAAAAAAAAATACACCCGTATCTGATTTTGTAAATAAATACAAACTCTGCTCCCCAACTATTCGGAATACTTTTCTTCTCTATCTGAGGTTAAATGACTCAAAATTTTATAATAATTTTCACTCAAAGCACACAAAAGTTAACATCAGATATATCATGGGGGGCTTATAAATACAGAATTACAGGTTTTTATTCAGAGAACTCTGATGCCATCCTGTCTCTTACTTGTTTTAGCTACTCTGCAATTTAGGGAAAGTTTGAGAATCTCTTGTGACATCCACTTTCATTTTTTATCTTTATTTCATATATTTTTCTTTTCCATTTTGTTGGAAGCTCTTTCAGATATTGTAACAATCCATAGTCCAATTAGATCAAGCATAATTGTATAACTGTTGCCACCATCATTTAAAAAACATTTTCTTTCTCTTTGAACTCTTTGATATCAGCTCCCCTCTATCCTCTCCCTCCCCCACCCTATCCCTCTGGAACATTTCTTGTTATGTTACGTATTATTATTATTATTATTATTATTATTATTATTATTATTATTATTAATTGGGCATAACTTACACCATCCAATGTATCCATTCACCTACCATTCTGTTATTCATACCACTGATCTGGGCGTATGCAGCATCATTGCTACTAGTTTCCCCTCCATACCACCATTTCTCTTTCTGTAACCTCAGGAAATCTTTACTCCTATTACTATTTCTGAAGGGTTTATCTAACTTGGATTTTATGTATTGGACTACCTTAATTATACAAACGAACATATGTAGATCTAACAATATTAATGAGATAAAACTAAGATCATAGTAGTATATTGAGGCAATGTTAAAGAACTAGAGGATAGTTATGAATTTCATCAGTGTTATGCTGCACCTTGTCTATAACACCCTTTTTGTGTGGCCTTCTGTGAGGAACTGTCCAATTATCTTACAGGAGGGTTTTAGGTCTCCACTTTGCCCATGCTTCTTCATGTCAATTTGATTGCTTATTTTTGAATGTCTGATACCTATTTCTGTTGACACCTCATGATCACACAGGCTGCTGCGCTTCTTCCATGTGTGCTTTGTTGCTTCCCTGCTAGATGGCCTCTTGTTTACCTTCATGTGTTTAAGACCCCAGATGCTATGTCTTTTAATAGCCAGGCACCATAAGTTTTCTTTACCACATTTGCTTATGCAAACATTTTGTCTTCTACAATTGTGTCAGGAAGGTGAGTATCATACATTGCTACATTATTAAAACAAACATTCTTGTACTGAGGTAAGATTTAAGTAGAGGTCCAAAGTCCATCTGCTTCCTTATTTGTATGTGGATAGCTAGATATATAGAGACAAATACACGTATCTTTATATAGTTACATCTATAAATACCTTAATTCATACTTATATAAGATTTTTACTTTCTTCTTTTCTCCTGCCCCACTGTCATGTATACCCATCATTCACTTCTCAGTAATTCCTCTCTTATACATTTCAAGTGATCAGACATGACCAAGAGCGCTACACCCTTCTCACTGTCAAATTTAAATCCCTTGTCTCATCACTCACCCCCCCCTCAGTCCTGTTACATTCTCCTTGGGATTGTTTATCCTGCATACCTTATATAGATAGACACCAAGAGGAAAAAAATGAAGAAAACAAATAGTTCCAAGTCTAATTGCTGTCCCGACCTAGAGTAGATGAGTATGTAAATTATGAGCAGACCCTGATACAATCCATTGATTTACTCCCCTTTTCTTTTAGGGATCCATATCCCAGGACACACTTACCTTACAGCATTTACACCCTTTCAGTCCTCAGCATTTATGATCAAGAGATGACTTTGTTCCTCTTCCTGCAGTCAAGGATGGAGTGGTCTAGTGCCCGACCCTCACCCTGTTACACCTTTAGACTTTCAGTCTGGCCTCCTTGTGGCTATCCCTAAGCAGTTCAGATGAGGTGTCAAGCACTGCCCCCATCAGAAGTCTACAATCTACAATCAAGATTCCTCAGGGACTTCGTGTCTTTGCTCTCATTTCTGATCTGTTGTACTCTCCTGTTGGTTTGCCCCAGTGGGGGCAGGTCAGACTGGCCTCACTGCCTAAACTGTATCTTCGGTGCTGCCCTCTGTAGTGCAGTCATCTAGGGTAGGGATATCATGTCTCTAGCTGGGACAAGTTCTGCTGTCCTCTTTGTGCAGGATCTTCTCCAAGCAGGAATGTCACCCTCAAAGCTTGGCGCATTGGAATGAGATCTGCTCTCTCCCTTCCCTGTGGAGATATTCTTTCCTATCTTTTCAATGACCTTTTCCTTTATTCATTACTGATGTTCTTGATGTCCTCCAAGCACAAGATGAAGTCAAAGAGCTGAATAGAAAATTTCAAAGGGCAGCTGAAGAAGACAAATCAAATATTATCATGAACTGTGCAAAGACCTAGATTTAGATAACCAAAAAGGAAAAACAAATTCAGCATATCTTAAACTAAAAGAATAGAAGAAAAAAAAAACCCAAGTCCTAAGTGATACTATTGAAAGATTCTAAGGACAAAATATTTAATGATGCAGAAAACCTCAAAAAAACAAAAAAAAAAACCCCGGAAGGGTCACACAGAGTCATTGTACCAAAAAAGAACTAAGTGGCTATTCCACCATTTCAGGAGGTAGCATGTGAGCTAGAAGCAATGGTGTTGAAAGAAGTTCAAACTGTGCTGAAGGCATTTGCAAATACAAGGCTCCAGGAACTGATGAAATACCAGTGAAAATTTTCATTAAGCTGATAAATAATTAGAAACTCTTACTTATATATGCCAGTAGGTAAAAAAAAATCATTTTGTGAAAATTTTCAGTCAATGGTGAATCCAGGCATCAAGAAATCAAAGGAGGAATTGTATTAGACAAAGTTGCTGCACATGACCTCTGGAGATCCGAATGAACATTAAAGTGTGAGAAGTCATGGTGTAGATGGCAATAGTGTAGCAATGGTGTTTCAAGGGTGTTGCAGCAATGGGAGAAGTGGTAGTGGTAATTACAACAAAGAAAGAAGAACTCATTAGCAAAGTGTATTTCAACCAAAATTTTGAAAATATGTAATTTCTTAGCAATAATTAATTTGATCTAATGTAAGAATTGGTTCTTAACTCTTCTGAATTTTGATATACCAAACCATATAACTTGTAAAATATTTCATGAATCATTTGCTTCCTCCCATTTTTTTCATTAAGGCTAGACAAATATCAATTATCTTTCACGAATTTCTAAACTATATTATGTAGTTGTCAGGTGAATTTTAAATTGTGGATAGCATTCATAAGCACAAATGAAACTGGTCTCCAGACGTAGTAAGTCTGTTCGCCCTCATTTGGAAGAGAGTTATGCAATCAGATCATTTGGGAAAAGGAATTAACTAGGAGAAATGGGGGCTATCATCTCCTCTATGTTTTTATAGGTTCACTGTGAGCCCTGATGTGTGCACAGTTTCCCCAAAGAATGAAACATTATCACTGTCCGGTGTGAACACATTTTTGTAGCCATGGAGGCAGTTACATACGGGTGGGAAACCGAATAAATGTTCGCCTCAAATCCTTCCCTGTCCTCAATGCACAAGGCTGCAATATAGTGCAATTTCCACTCTTTGATCAGGTATGTGTAATCCCAAGAAGAAGAAAAAAAATTTTTCTCAACTGTGGATATCCTGACTTTAAATTCTCTCCGGGCTCTTGCCAGATCTAAACTGGGATGACTTTGAGTGTGAGTGACGTGAGTGAGAGCTGACTAATCTCTACCACCCATCATTTGGAAGGTTGCAGAATTCACGTCCTTTCTCTTTTTCAGTACAGTTGGAAAGAAGGAGATAAAGTTACAGAAAAATACCTGATTACACTATAAAGTTTGTTAATTATGTTCACTTCTATTTTCTGTTTGTCAAGTTATTTGATAGCCATTTCTTTTAAGATTTGCCCCAGTTTTCATTAGTGAGTTTTGCAGCTGCTAGGAGTTCCTGGCAGGCAATACCATTTAGGCTTTGTAAGTCTGAAGTGTTTTCCCTAAAGTTTCAGTTCATATTAAAAACAGGCACACATTATTGAATGTTTAAAGCAGAATTGTTTCTGGCCAAATTTTCTGTGTCAAAACAAAATACTGCAGAAGAAATTACATTTTAACTTTCTTTCCTCTTTTCTGTTTCTTTTGAAGAACTCAAAATTCATGAGAAACAAGAAAAAGCAGGGGGAAGATTAAGAAATGGAGGGACAAGACAAGAGCAGAAACCTTAAAATATATTTTAATCTAAATTTAAGTAAGTTAATATTAAGTAACTCATGAACAACCGTGTACTAGAAATTTCCTAGGAAATCTAACATCAAGAATCTTGCTATCCTTAGCTAAGAATGTAAAGTACTACAAAATATTACATTGTATTTACAAATTAGTTCTTAAATTTCATAATCCACTCTTTGTAAGTCCAAATGATTATACTTCTATGATTTTCTTTCAGAGAAAAAATAGAACTGGTCTTGTAAGCACAGCAGGGTAAAGGGATGTTAAAATTCTGTTACTCCTGTGTACAGCATTGCATAGTACCCAACAATAATGGCGATCTGATCACTGTTAAGACTAATTTTAAGGTGATGTGAGAGTAGGCCAGTTATACTAATGTAGAAAACTGCCTTTTAATACAATTAATTACCTTTGAAGAAAAGACTCATTCACTCTTGTTTTATTAAATCACAAAAAGGAAATATTTCCCTTAGAGGAAAGAGTTCTTATTGATATAAATAGAATTTCTGGAAATATTAAATGTGAACTTTGCCTGTGTTATTTTAAAAGGAATTTGTATTGGTAAATTATTTAGTTAAGAATGTATTTCATTAAAAGATTCATTTTAAGGAATGTTTTCAAAAACTCCAAACATTCAGTAAGATTCTCCTTGTTTAGGATCAGAAGATATAGAATATTCATTATGTAGGCAGTTTATCCTTGAAAATCATAATTCATTTTGCCTACTGTCTTCAAAATAACTTCTCTAGGTACTTTAAAATATAACTATTTTATTTTTTCATTTTTAAGCATAAAAATAATTTTATTTGCTAAAAGGATGCTACGAATGTGAAACTATAAAGATCAAAAACAATTTCAGATGGTATAGGTGGTACCTAATTAAACACAAGAAAGTGGAGAAACTTGCATTTGATGTGTGAGAATGATGATAAACAGTTGACTCTAGTATAGTTATCACATTCATATGGAAATTCCAAAGCTAAATTATCACCATGAAGTTAATGGTGACACATAATCCAGGAGTATAGGACAGAGTAGATGCGTTCATGAGCTTTCTAAAACTGTAGCTTTTCTAGAGACAGATAGCCACGACTTTTCCCCATGGAGAAGGAGGTTCAACTGCCAACTTCATGGTTAGTAGCTGTGGTAGGCTAGGTCCTATAGAATAGCAGAAACAGTGATTCTCATGTGTGTATGTGATAGAAAGAGGTTTATATCAATAGTTGGCTCACACAGTTGTAGAGACAGGTTGTCTAGTTCAGTTCAAGTCTGTGGATCAGATGAATGTGAAAGCTTTTCCTGACTCTTGTATCTGGGCTAGCAAACAGGAAGCAGGAATATTCAGCAGGAGACCACCAGCTAGTGGATGCCTTGCTGAATAAATCTGAGATTGGCTGAATGATTCCAAAATCTGAAGTCCATTGATGTCTCCTAGGACTCACAGGTTATATAATGAGGTCAATTAACCAGAAGCAGGAGACATGAGAAAGTCTCTGTTCTCTGTCAGTCTATACTAAGTGTAGGCCACACTGAAATAAAACCTACCTCACTCGTATCAAGACTGTGGTCAGACTAACTGGTTAGTTACTTCCCTGAAGATCTTAGCATGGAGTTGACTACATTATGTCATATCATATCATGGGAGAATACTGGCCAACCCAAGTTTACATAGAATATAACAATCACAGTAGTCAATCACTGTACACACTGCATCCTTTGCATATTGAGATAACAGGAGCTTAAAGATTTGGGAACTGGTGGTAAGTGAAGAGCTGACCAAGAACTCAACAAATAAAACCAAGTAACTTTTTAAACATTACACTTTTGGTAAAAGGTAGAGAGAAAATAACTACTGTTGCAAAAACAGAGAAAGAAAGAGAGAGAGAGAGAGAGAGAGAGAGAGAGAGAGAGAGAGAGAGAGACCATAGGAAAAGCTTATTTATCTCTGTTGTACCTCTGAGGGAAAATTATCATCACCATTTTCATAATCATTTATTATCATGCTCCAAATTATGTCACCATAGTACTTTGCCCAAATATATGACGAGCTCATATTACCACCAACTCCATTTGAAAGCTAAACCAACAAACAACAACCACAAAAAAACAAACGGCAATACAGAGGACTGAAGGTTGCAGGGACCCTCGAAGTTTGAAGGATCATGTCTAACACTATCCTGTGTTACACAACTGTCACCATGGAATTATCAAAAGTTAAGTCCTCAAACGTTAACAATTAGTTCAATTGAATATGAAAAAATATCTAACAAACATAAAAGATCAGGAAACCATGAATAAGTATCAAGATGACATCTCACTGCTACCAAGTTTCTGCCGACTCATAGAGACCTCAGCTGTAGGTTTCTGAAACGGTAACTGCCTATAGGAGTAGAAAGCCTCATGTTCCTCCCTTGGAACTGCTGCTGGTTTTGAACTGCCCACCTTGGGGATCACCGCCCAATCTGTAACCACTACACTATAAGGAAAAGAGAGAGAGGGAAAAAAAAAGAATTAAAAGACTAGGAGTATCATCCTGTTTTGATGACTATTTTGCCTGAATTTTTTATTCAGATAAATAGTTTTCAGGAGCAATTAGAAATGAAGAACTTGATTTTTTTCACATTTCATTTGTTGGGGTTTAATACATATATAATATCCTTTCATATTTCAATCACATACAATAGAATTGTACAATTGCGACCACAGCTTCAATAGAGGATGAGTGTTTATTCTCGGGCCCAGGACTCAAAGTACTAACCCTTGCTTGCCCACAAGCCCATGCTCAAATAGTAATTGTGTTCAACACCTACAGGTCCATCAGCAGGAGATAGTTTTGGTGAATGATATTTAAGTAGTCACCTCTCTGCTTGTCTTCTCTCAACTTGCTGGTTTGATCAACAATTTCCAGGTGCCCCCTCGTGACTTGGGGAGCAGTCTCAAGAACAGAACTTTGGATGGAACCCATATTTAATCGTTTTCTAACTTCAGGCCATGTGGAGGCTAGGCTGGTGTAGAATTGCCTGGCCTACCCTGACTATCTAGAAGCCTCAGCAGCTGTGTGTGGGATATTTCTGTGTTCAGAGTCAAACACAAAATAAATATATAATACTATGTTTCAGAAGCAGCAATCTTCACACACTTGTGAATAAAGGAGAAAACAGCACAAGTAACTACAGCACACATAGATGTGGATTCAGAGCCACTTCTGCAGGAGGAGAGGTCCACTGATCCTCCCAGATGGAGATTCTGGCATCATCTCCAGTTTTAACAGCTGGGGGGAAATTTAGATAGAGGTAGAGAAGAAACACATGATATAATTCAAGAACTCAGGTATTCCTTGAAAGAACCTGCTGACAAAATGAATGAAAAATCAGAAGTAAGACCACGTCAAAGTGAAATACAAAAGTCAAATATCAAAACATTAGAACTGTATAACATTGTGAGAGAATAAAACAGCAAAATACAAATAATGGCATCAAGAATCAGTTATCTTGACGATGAATCTCTCAAGAACAAAATATAAGACTGAGTGATTAAAACAACCCGTCAAAATTGAAGATAATCTAGGAATACTTTGGGACACCATCAAAATGGAAAAGAAAAAAAATTGCCTGATAGATATCCCCCGAAAAAGAAAAATATTAATACTGAGAAAATATCCAATGACATAAAGGAGAACTTCCTCATTATCATGTCGGAACATAAAATCACTATGAAGGAACACCAAGCAGAATTGATCCTGAAAGGACGTTATCTGAACATAAGGAAACAACTACAACTGCACAGCAAAAAAGAATAACCACACCCAGGGACCAAGTACCAAGGAAAAGTTCAGAGTTTTCCACTGAAACCATTTAGCCAAGAAGGCAATGTATTCAAGATATGGAAAGAAAAAAGTTGCCAAACAAGAATCCTGTATACAGCAAAATTATCCCTCAAATATGAGGGACAAATAAAAACATTTACAGACAAAGAAAAACTAAAGGATTTTATAAAAACAGGACCACCTTTCCAAAAAACAATAGCTAAAGGCATTCTATAGACAGGAAATCTATGACAACAACAGAGAGCCACCTAAAAATATTAGAATAAAAATTATTAGTGGTAAATATTCTATTTAAGCAATACCCAAAGTGAAAAGGAAGTAAATAATTTAAAACTAGTAATTGTAGACAGTATTCCTCTATGAAGATAAATATAAACAAACAAGAACATAGGGAACAGAACAGACAATCAATACTTGAACAGAAAATATATTGACCCGTTCACAAAATACAACAAACATCTTTGCAGTTGGAAAGAAAGCCACGAAAACAAGCAACCTACAAAAAAATAAAATAAAACGACCAAAAAAGCAAAATGAACACCATATAAGCAAAACAGATAAGAAAATTTTTTAACAAAGCAAAGAGAGTAACAAGAACACAACAACCCCCAGGATTACAACATGTATCATCATGAAAACGAAAACCAGCAATACTACAAAACAAATATATCACACTGCGAGCAGCCAAAAGAAATCTGGAGTAGCAATATTAATCCCAAGAAAACAGACCTCAGAGTTAAAGATAATAAGAGTAAAAGAAGGTCAGTATATAGTTATGAAAGCTTTAATTAAGTAAGAAGCCCTAACCGTAATTAATCTATATGGACCAAATAAAAGACCATCAACATATATTAATCAAATTATTATAGAAATGAAGAGACAAGTATATCATAATATGATAATACTAGGAGACTTCAATATATCACTTTTAACTAACGAGCAAGCAACTAGAAAGAAAATCAACAAAGATATAAAAATATTAAATGCCACAATCAACTAGATCTCACAGATATATATTCAACACTTCAAAGAATAAAAATTGATTTCATTTTCTTCTCAAGCATCCACTGAAGCTATTCTAGAAGACATCGTATATTAGGTCATAAAGCAAGCATCAATAAGTTAAAAAAAACATTGAGATAAGGCAAACCATATTTTCAGATCATAAATTCATCAGAGAATGATCAATTTCAAAAAAAACCCAAACAAATGGAAATTGAACAGCGCTTACAGGGCACTAGAAGAAATAAGCAACACAATCAAAAGATACCTTTAAGCAAGTGAGAACAAAAATACAAGATCTCAAAACATTGGGACACAGCAAACTCAGTTCTCAGAAGGAAGTTTATAGCAATATCTTCACACATCAATAAGGCATAAAAAATTAAAACAAACATCTTAATCCATTGAAGTAGTCTGGATATTTTAGAGAAACAAATCCACAGAAACTCATGTATAAGAGAGAGTTTTATGTAAAGGGTAAGTGCACATCAAGAAAATATCCCAACCCAGTGCTGCCCAAGCCCACAAGTCCAACATTAACCCATTAACCCATATCTCCAACACCAGTCCACAAAGCCCTCTTCCATCTCACAAAACAGACACAACAATTCTCACTGTAGGAGAAAAGGTGAGTCAGTGAATGTGTAAGCATCTCAGTGCTGGCAGGGGTTTCCACGAGGGTGATGCAGCACCCAGCGCTGCATCGGGGTAGGTCCATGTGGCTTCTCCTCAGGATGTCTTGCAAGAAGTCAGCCTTGCAAGCTGAAACAGGGAACTGGTTAAGGCAGCTGTACACTGATCCAACCATCACAAAGCAAGAGACCTGAGAACTCAAAAGGCAAGGCTCACCGAGCCATTTATCCCTCCACCCTTCAATTTACCCCACATGTTTATCAGCCAGGTTGGCATAATAAACTAACTAACTCAGCCAACAATTACAACAAACGGTAAAAAATGTAGCAAATCAAACTATCAGACACTAGAGGAAAAGAATAATAAAGATTGGGGCAGAAATAAATGAATCAGGAAAAAAACTATAGAAAAAATTCAGTAAAACAAGAAGCAAGTTCTTTGAAACGATTATCCAATTTGATAAAAAGCACTGATAAGCCTAACAAAGGAAAAGTCTGGAAAAACAAAACAAAAAGTCTGTGAATAAGAAATGAAAAGTATGATATTGCAACAAATAAAATGAAATAAAAATATATTCACAATATTATGAAAAATTGTATCACAATGAACTCAAAAGTCTAGAAGAAATGGGCAAAGAAATGGGCAAGAAATGCATTTTTACCTAAATTTCCACTGAATGATATAGAAAATATCAACCAGCCTATAACTCAAGAAGAAATAGATCTAGTCTTAAAAACATCCTCCATTAAAAAGTCTGTATCCAGATGGTTTCAATGGGGAATATTATCAAACATTTAGAGAAGATTTAATACCAATTTTATATGAACTATTCCACAGTGTACAAATGGACAGTATACTTAATGCTAAACTCATTTTATGAAGCAACCATAACTCTATCTAAACCAGTCAAAGGCATCACAAGAATTGAAATTACAGACCAATACCTCTACTGAATATTGATGTCAAGATCTTTAATAAAAATTAGCTAACCAAATTCAACTGAACATAAAAAAAATTAATGCTTCATGATGAAGTGGGATTTATACCAAATATACAAGGATAGTTCAATATTAGAAAAACAATCAATGTAATTCATCACATAAACAAAATAAAAGAGAGAAACCCTAAGATTATATCAGTTAATGGAGAATAGGTATTTTGATAACATTCAACATCCATTCCTAATAAATTCAAAAAAATAGGTTCAGAAGGGATATTTCACAATGAAAGAGAAGCTGTATATGTGAACCCAATAGCTTAGTGGAGAGATAATGAAATCATTTCCTCTTCCAACAGGAACCAGAAGAGATTGCCCTTTATCACCATTTTTCTTTAGTATAGTTATGGAAGTTTTAGCTAGAGCCCTATGACAGCAAAATAAATATATACGTAAATAAATAAAATTAAAGGCATCCACATAGGCACAGGAGAAATAAAAATCTCTTTATTTACAGATGACATAATCCTATATATAGAAGACCCCAAAGAGTCAATTAAACAATTGCTCAAATGAATTGAAAGATTTGGTGGCACAGCCTACTATAAGATCAACATACAGAATTCAGTTGAATTCTTATATATTAATATTAAGGATGCTGATATAAAAAAATCAAAAGAACAATACCATTTACAATAACTACAAAAAATTAAAAAACATATTTAGGAATAAACCTTTCCAGGGAAACAAAAGTCTTATACAAAGAAAACTAGAAAATACTTCTTCAAGAAATCAAAAGAAATGTACATAAATGGAGCAAGTTACGATATTCCAAGATAGGCGAGTGAATATTGTGAAAATGTCAATATAACCAAAATTACTTTACAAATTCAAGGCAATCCCCATCCACATCCCATGACATTTTTACAAAGAAATTGAAAACTAATTACTAATTTTATGTGGAAAGGAAAGAAAGCTATGATAACTAAAACACTCTTAAAAATAGAAATCAAGATAGTAGACTTTTCATCCTAGACCTGCTACAAAGCCACAGTAGTCAAAAGAGCTTGGTCCAAAGATGATATGAAGAACCATGGATTAGAACTGAGAAACTAGAATTACAACCAACTAACTACCTATTCACACCTAATTTTTTATAAAAATCTAAAACACATTAAATGGGCAAGAGATAGTCTTTTTCACAACAAATGGTTCTGGAAAAACTGGATCTTTACCTATTAAAGAATAAAACAAGACCTGTACTTCACACCATACACAAAAACAAACTCAAGATGGATCAAAGATCTAAATATAAATAACAATTATTAAGACCACCAATGAAAACAAGAGGAGCAACCTTAAGAATTCTAATACAAGGCATAAACACAGTACTGAACATAATGAAAAATATCCACATTATAGAAGCCAAAATTAAGAACTAGGACATACTAAAATATGACATTTATGCACATCAAAAGATTTCATAAAAACAATAAGCAGAGAACCCACCGATGGGGAGTAAATCAGTAATAATACATCAGATAAAGGGTTAAGCAACAGAATCTATAGGAAGTTACATCATTTCAAGCAGAACAATAAAAATAATCCATTAAAAATGGGCACAATATGTGAATAGACAATTGTATGACATGCAAGCAGCCAGCAGCTGTATGAAGAAGTGTTCTTGACATAATAAAATGAAATGAAAAGTATACAGTTTAATAAGCAAGGCTTTAGTGAGTGGAGTGATACTGATCATTTTGTTTTTACTTTTAGGCTTTTTTTGTTCTTAACCTTTTATTATTACTTGGGAGTTAATACATATGTCATTTCATAGCTGAATCACATCAAGCACCATTGGTCATTTTGAATAGATCCGCTAACAGTTTACATTACCTTGAATGCCAGGTTGAAGATGAACGATGTCACATTCATTGTCCTAAGGAAATATCAAGCTCTACCTTGAAACACACCGCCATCAGCAGCAGCACACTAGCAGGGAGCTGCCAGAGGCTCTGGCTGGCTTCAGAAGAGGCCACAGAACAAGAGATATCACCGCTGATGTCAGATGGATCTTAGCTGAAAGCAGAATACACCAGAATGATATTTACTTGTGTTTTATTGGCAATGCCAAAGCATTTGACAGTGTGCATCATAACAAACTACGAGAAGAATAGTGTGGAGAACTATCTTCTTCAACTGCCCATTCTGTCTTTCCTTTGCCTTCAGTACCTCGGCTCGTCGTGGTTCTTTGCTGAAGAGTTTGGAGTACTCGTCGTCACATCAGAATTGGGGTTCTATTGTTTTCCACTGACTTTAACCACAGGACCTGGTGGTTCTAAGAGATGACCTAAAGAGTCTCCTGGACTTCAGACATGTTCTTTAGCTCCAGTATGCAATACTAATCAAACTTCCCCTTGGTAATCAGGGCCAGGCGTACCACTCAATACAGTGACACCCTTATTTGCTGTTGATCTAGAACTATAAGTCCAAAATGGCCAGGAGGCATTGTTAATTCAATGTCAATTTCAGTGCTATGTCCCCAGGTAGGAGTATTCCTCTCCTTGGAAGCAATACTTCCAGACCCAAAGAACATAGAAAGTGAAAATATGGCAAAATCCACGTTAGGGGGTGAGTTAATTAAATATTTGACCAGTAGCTCTCGGAAGATGTTATAAATATTCAAAGAGAACTTTGCAGAAAATAGTTTCCCCATCCCTGACATACAACCTGAAGGAAAACATTGCCCCATCCGTGCAAAATATTGCCACCCAGATTACCCCATTATTGTGCTCTTAGTAGTACATTCCGTTATTCTAGGAGGCCATTTGCCTCAGGATGATGGATAATATTATAAGACCAATGGATTTCATTAATATGGGCACATTACAGCTCTTAAACTGTTGTGAAGTAGTTCCCGGATATGAGGCATGGCATCTGTATGGGATACCACACCAATGGATGAGACATTCTGTGATTCACAGCCCAATTCATAACCCACTATGCCACCAAGCCTCCACTTGATGAGGCATTCTGTAAGTCCATGGATAGAAGTTTTGATAGAAACAGCAGGGAAGGCAAATCTTTATCCAGAGTCGGCATCTACTCTAGTTGAGAACAGAATTTTTTCCTTTCCCATGAAGGAAATGGTCCTATGTAATCATCCTGCCATCTGGTTGCTTGTTGATTACCCCGAGGAATATTTCAATATGTTGGACCCAGTGTTAGTCTCTGTTGCTGGCAGATTGGGGTAGTTACATAATTTCATGTCAACTTGAAGATATATAAAAGTATTGGGGGTAGAGTTTAGCTTATCAATCAGGTCACACACAGCCAGATGGTGATTCCATAGGGAGGGCCCTGGAGACCTCTCCCCCTCTCTCTGCCTTCACCTCCCTGTTGGTGAGCTGCTCCGTGACCTACCAGAGCCACTGTCATTGGATCTACATACCTGTGCACCCACCTGACTGGGATACTCCTGCATTCTGAATCATTGCATGTGGCTGTGTGCGTCTGAAGAAGGACTTATGGACTCATCTCAGACTTGTGGACTTGAGTTGGACTGGGCTGGGTTGTTTTTGTGGTATATAATTACTTCTTGATGTTTCTTACACACATATGACTGTCACTGGATTTGTTTCTGTAGGCACCCCAGCCTAACAGACAGCTTAATCCCTCAGCAGCAGCAGTAACCAAGTCACCGTTGGTGAGATGAAGTCTATGTTGTTGAGCCCAGGCCTAACCTCCATCTCTACCACCATGGCCACCTTGTTTATGCACCCATCAGTCAAGGACTGCAGTGACTAAGGAAAGAGGATGACTGGTTTCTACAATGTATGGCATCCTATCTACTTGATTCTTAGTCTTCCTCTTCTGATATAGATCTGCCAAAGACTCCAAATATGTTGATGAATATTCATATGAGACACAAATAGCTTCACTTTTTGACCCAGTTAGAGGGTTCTATCCACATACCTCTTCCCCTCACCATCTTGTCATCAATTTCCCAATCATGTTTTTCCTAAATCCCTAACCATTCCCCCAAGCCATTGGGCAAAACCCATTAATCAATGTACAGTAATACATTGGGCCATTTATCCTTCCAAACAAATTGAATGACCAGGTTTGCTACTTGAAGTTCTACCCATTGGAAACATTTCCCTCCACTATTGTACTTCAGAGAGGTCCCACAAGTGGGCTGTAATACTGTTTCTGTCCCCTTCCAAGTGGTACCTGCATAATCTACAGAACCAGTAAACCAAACAAAAGGTTTCTCTTTCTCAGTTAACTGATCATAATGAACTTCTCACGAGACTGTAGGTGCAGACTAGCAGAGAAGCCATACAGTGTCAGAAATGGAGTTCATAGGCATTTGGACCACACCTTCATTCACCTTGCTTGTACCTTCAAGTCCTGCTCTAGTCTGATCTCATATATACCAGTTCTGTTTAATGAGGGAGTGCTATTTATCCAACTTTATGACTCTATATTCAGACAACACCCAGTTCATTATGGGTAGCTCCTGGTGGATGGCGACTTGGTGGGTTATTTAGTCTTCACTACTCTCAGGTAAGGGGCCAAAAACATTTTGTTTGTTTTTTTCAAAAGTGGTGTAGTTTTCTGCAGAGCATAGCAGAACTTTGCTCCCAAATCCTGAGGATCTGCTCTTGGATTCACCAAGAGGAATGCACCAAAGACTTCAAACTGCATCTCAATCTGACACTGACATCTCAAACACCATTGGATCAGCTAGATCATATGGCCCAAGTGGCAGGGCAGAATGCACAGCATCCTGAATCCATTGCAGAACCTTCTCATTCTGGGTACCACTCAAAGCTGGAAACTCTCAAGTCACTTGATTTATATAGGCTGGAGTAGCACACCTAAATGATATGTTGTCTGCAAAGTCCAAAGAAGCCAACCAAGTATTGTGTATGCTTTTTTAGTTTTAAGAGGGGCAGGTGCAATAACATATCTTTCACTTTAATAGGAAGCTCTCAATATGCCTCACATCACTGGACTCCTAGAATTTTCACTGAGTTTAAAGGTACATGGAATTTGGTCTTGTTATTTCCCCACCC